>NC_050613.1:27260117-27561889 GCF_014743375.2 Drosophila subpulchrella | reverse complement strand
TCAGTCTGTTGCAGTGAGTTCTAGCCATGATATCGCCATGCCTGTGCTTTCTGTCCTAGCATTTTATGTTTATTACCCCATTGTTTAAATTTACAGAGATTTGTTGCTGTTGTCCTTATTTAGTTTTGGACTTTTTAGCTAGACCTAGTTTTAATTCAGTTTTTTACTTTCTTAGGCCTTTATGTTTCAATTCTGTTCATAACTAGTTGCTTATATAATTCCAAACAATGCTTAATTTTTGTAATTGCCAAATAATTTTTTCTTTTGATATGTGTACAGATTTTCTATTATATATTCATTTATAAAACTTATAATGTAAAACTGTTTGCTTTGCCAATCTGCTACTTTATTTATTTATTTAAGCACTACTGCTTTACTTATTATCTATATATGTTGCTATTCAATATGCTTTTACTGGTATTTTCGTATTTTATTATTTTTCATTTTTACTATACCTATAATTTTTTATTGATTTGCTCATCACTAATGTTTACAATGTACATATTTATCCAGTTTTTATTACTTTCGTCAATACTTAGATGCGAATTTATATTTGGCTTACGACTATGCAGTTTTCCCTTAATCATCCACCCTTTTCGATTTTCGTATATCCAATATCCAATATGTAAATGTTTTTCGTCTTGTTCTGGCCACGAAACCTGAAGACATTCGTTGCATAGATCGTCCTACCTTGGCAAGCTCATAGCGCTGATTGCACCCAATCGACGAAGGTAAACAAATCAAAAATAGAAGATCAAACCAAACAGCACAATATACAACGTTTAACCAACTTAACTGGCCACCTAACCAAAAACGATTAACTAAATGCAAAAACTTTGAATGTTTCACTGGCACCCCCTTGAAATAAAATAACATATCAAAACTCAGAACACAGTATACACGAAATAAAGTTAATACATTGATACACATATTAAGATAAAGGAAAGTTTAGGGTTTTTAAAATACTAGTTTTATAAGACTTTCTAAGGACTTTTATTCAAAAAGGTCTGGTATGAAAATTATTTTTGATTATTATAAATAAAAGTCCCAAACAACTTTTATAATTGACACATTTGTACAGCTATCCAAAATTAATAAGTCTGATCAAAGATCTTTCGAAATAAAAATAAAAAATAATTCTTGTATAAAATTCAAAAATAATTCTTAATTTGTGGTTTTAAAATAAAAATTATATTCGTTATGGTAACTGATAAATATCTTTAATATCAACAGAAGTGAATATGGATTTGCTTTGCATTTTTAATTAGATTATAATATATTCAAAACTTAACATTTAAAAACCTAGGGATTAAGGCCTTGTAACTCAAAACAAGATGAAGGTCTAACTGCTAAAAGGACAAACACTCACGTATTCATAGGGTTGATATCAAGATAATGCAAAATAACGACTGCACCCCCATCTAATATAAATCCATTATGAAACTAACCCCATACGCTATATTGTGTGTTGCATTACCTTTCCTAAGAGCCGTACTAATGCCGTTTAATGTGAAATGTTTTGGGCGAATAGCGGATTGTCGAACTTCAAGTTTACCGTGTGCTACTCCCCCGTGAATCCCGTGCTGAAGAAACTGGTCGACGAGGCGTGGCAGAGCCTCGGAATGAAGGATGTCTGCGAATCGCAGAATGCGACCCAACTGCAGGTGGATACGGTCAGTCAGAGCGCCTTTGCCGGCATCCAGTTCGACGATGCCTGGGCGAATCTCACGGAGTCGGATGACCTGCCCGATGACTTTCACTTTGCCCTGCGCTTCCCATCGGAACTGCGAACGGCAACGATGGCGGTTGCCAACACCTGGCTGACCATGCGTCTGTTTCCCACCATCGATCTGACTGGTCCGCGCAATGAGCCGGATCAGGATGGTGGCATACCGCCGGGCTATTTGCGCGAGGGATTCTTGCCCCTGCAGCACAGCCTCTCCATGGCGTACATACGGCAAAAGTCGGGCGAACAGAGTCTGCCGGAAGTGAAGATGCAACGCTATCCGTATCCCGCCTACATTTACGATCCCCTGCTGGAGGGCATGTCCTCGATCATGTCGCTGATCATACTGCTGAGCTTCATCTATCCCTGCACGTACATCACCAAGGTAAGTGGCCATGCCGGGATTGTGGTTCGACTAGAGGTTCCTTCTCCACTCACGGCATTTCATTCACTTGCAGTACATCACCGCCGAGAAGGAGAAACAGCTCAAGGAGGTCATGAAGATCATGGGCCTAAGCAACTGGCTGCACTGGACCGCTTGGTTCGTTAAGTCCTTCATCATGCTGACCATATCGGCCATTCTTATAGCCATCCTGGTCAAGATCAACTGGACGGAGGGCGTGGCCGTGCTGACGCATGCCAATTTCACCGCTTTGGTCTTCTTCCTAATCATCTACATCATAGCGAGCATCTGCTTTTGCTTCATGATGGCCACCTTCTTCTCGAGAGCGAGCACAGCGGCCGCCGTGACAGGTTTGATTTGGTTCATCGCCTACATCCCGTATTCCTTCACCATCAACACCTACGACGACCTGAGCCTGACGGCCAAGCTGGGCTGGAGTTTGGTCTCGAACACGGCCATGGGCTTTGGCATCAAGCTTATCCTGGGCTTCGAGGGAACGGGCGAGGGTCTGCAGTGGAGCAACTTCTTCACACCCGTCTCCGTGGACGACACTTTGACGCTGGGTGCCGTGATGATCATGATGCTGGTGTCGTGCGCCATTTGCATGACCATCTGCCTGTATGTGGAGCAAGTGATGCCGGGCAGCTTTGGTGTGCCGCGTCCCTGGAACTTTCCGTTCACCAGAGAGTTCTGGTGCGGCGAGCGGGAGTACACGGGCGTGGAGGACATACCCAACGGACATGTGGAGCAGCGGGATCCCAAGGCCTTCGAAACGGAGCCGGAGGGCAAGCATATCGGCCTGCAGATGAGGCACCTAAAGAAGCGCTTCGCCGACAAGATGGTCGTCAAGGGGCTCTCGATGAATATGTTCGAGGATGAGATCACTGTCCTGCTGGGTCACAATGGTGCCGGCAAAACGACGACCATATCGATGCTGACGGGCATGTTCCCGCCCACGAGCGGCACAGCCATTATAAACGGCAGTGACATCCGCACCAATATCGAAGGGGCTCGCATGTCCCTCGGCATTTGTCCGCAGCACAATGTTCTCTTCGATGAGATGAGTGTGTCGAATCACATTCGCTTCTTCAGCCGGATGAAGGGACTGCGCGGCAAGGCCGTGGAGCAGGAGGTGGCCAAGTATCTGAAGATGATCGAGCTGGAGGACAAGGCCAATGTGGCCTCAGTGAAGCTCTCCGGCGGCATGAAGCGCAAGCTCTCCGTCTGCTGTGCCCTCTGTGGTGACACCAAGGTGGTGCTGTGCGATGAGCCCAGTTCCGGCATGGACCCCTCGGCCAGGCGGCAGTTGTGGGATCTGCTGCAGCAGGAGAAGGTGGGACGCACCCTGCTGCTGACCACACACTTTATGGACGAGGCCGATGTGCTAGGCGATCGGATTGCCATCATGTGCGATGGGGAGCTCAAGTGCCATGGAACCTCCTTTTTCCTGAAAAAACAATATGGATCGGGCTACCGTTTGGTAAGTGGGGAAAGGGATTCATATATCATGGTAACAAATGTATACTTATGCAACGTTTAAATCCCTTTAAGATTTGTGTGAAGCGAGACGATTGCGAGACAAATGAGGTGACTGCCCTGCTGAACAAGTACATTCCGGGCCTAAAGCCCGAGTGCGATATTGGCGCTGAATTGTCCTATCAACTGCCCGATAGCGCCTCCTCCAAATTCGAGGAGATGTTCGGCCAGCTGGAGGATCAGTCCGATGAACTGCACCTGAATGGCTACGGCGTGGGCATCACCTCGATGGAGGAGGTGTTCATGAAGGTCGGCGCCGAGAAGGACAGTACCGGCAACCTAAAGGACCAAAGTGAGATCATGAACGGCGGCAGCGGATTCCGTGGCGAGGATGACAACGAATCTGTGCAGTGTAAGCAGTGTTTGAACTCGATCTTGGATCTTGGACTCCTGATAAGCTCAATTAACTGTTTGCAGCCGATGGCATCTTCTCGGAAAATCGTCGCCTGCTCCAGGGATTCCAGCTGCTGTCGAATCAATGGAAGGCAATGCTGCTCAAGAAGTTCCTCTATACGTGGCGCAACAAGTTGCTGCTGCTCATCCAGAACATTATGCCGGTATTTTTCGTGGTGGTAACCATTTTGATCATCGAGACGCAGGGCACTTTCCAGGAGCTCAAGCCCATTACCATGTCGCTGACCCAATATCCCCTGGCTGTGACCGTTTTGGATCGCTCCCAAGTGGTAAGCGGTTCGAACAGCTCAGAGATTGCCAACAAGTACGCGGAGTTGGCCGAATCGTATGGCAGCAACTATGGTCTGGAACTAACGGGCACCAAGGGCTTCGAGGTAGGTCTGATTTAGTCTTTGCCCTATCATTATCTTACGCAATTTTTTTTATAGGAATACATCCTGGATCTGGGAAAAACCATACAGGTGCGCATCAACTCGCGCTATTTGGTGGCAGCCACTATCAACGAGTCCATGATCATCGCCTGGCTGAACAATCAGGCCTTGCACACAGCTCCCCTGACCGTCAACATGGTGCACAATGCCATTGCCGATCGGCTGATGGGTTCATCGGTGAGGATCGCGGTGACCAATGCACCGCTGCCGTATACGACCAACACCCTGCTCTCCCAGCTGAGTATGGGCAACAATCTGGGCACCCAGCTGGCCTCCAATCTGTGCTTCTGTATGTGTTTCGTGAGCTCGATTTATATCCTGTTTCTGATCAAGGAGCGCGAGTCCAGAGCCAAGTTGCTACAGTTTGTGGGCGGCGTGAAAGTGTGGACCTTCTGGTTGTCGCAATTCATTTGCGATTTCGCCACCTACATTGTGACGGCTCTGATCGTGGTGATCACGATCGTGTGTTTCCAGGAGCCTGGGTTGTCCAGCTTCGGGGAACTTGGCCGATACTACTTGCTGCTGCTGCTGTTTGGATTCGCCGTGCTGCCCTTCATCTACATTATGTCGCTGTTCTTCAAGGAACCAGCCACTGGCTTCGCTCGAGTCTCCATTATCAATATCTTCTGCGGCATGGCCCTGTTCATTGTGGTTGTGGTGATGTCTTCGGAACTGTTCGACACCAAGGATACGGCGGACATATTGGGCTGGATCTTCCGCATCTTCCCGCACTTTTCGCTGGCCATGAGTCTGAACAAGGTCTACACCAACACGGCCACAAGGAATGCTTGTGCCAAGGCCGGAGCGATCCCACCCATACTGCTCTGCGAGTTGGTTCCACAATGCTGCAGTGAGTATTCCAGGAGCTGTGATATTGTTTTTTATGTTTTTTCAAATAACTTATTTGTAAAAAAAGAGAGAACGCTATAGTCGATGCCATCGGAGTGCGAGGGAGATAGAGATATACCAGTAGCATGGATTTGCTTATAACTTTTTAATGAATGGTCCGAATTGAACAGTTCTTGGCATGTAGATGGACATAATAGTCAACAAAAGAATCTCATTTAAAATTATCACAAATATTAAAAAATGTGGGTGCTAGACGGGTTTTAGCGGTTTGAGCGATTGTTTGCCAAGAAGATCCTGAAGAATTCGCGTTATGGTTGTTTTTTATTTAGAGATTTTAACATAGATTAATAGGAGATCCTTATGATTTCGATTTATTTTATATTTAGAGACCTTAGCATAGGTTTAAGGCTTGCAAAATCGATATGTGCTTTTCAAAAATGTACACTTCCAGACATCAAGCCATTCTTTGCTTGGGAGGAGCCCGGCGTTCTGCCTGAGACTATCTACATGACTGTCACCGGCGTCGTCTTTTTCCTCATCATCATAGTGCTGGAGTTTAGGCTAATCAACGAGCTGATGTTTAAGATACGTCTAATGCTTTCGTAAGTTAAATCACCTCCTGGCTTTCACCCCATATAACTTGGTGAATCTTGTTTAGTAAGCCACCACCGCCACCGGCGGAGGGCCATTTGGATGACGACGTGGCCAACGAACGGGAGCGCATCATTCACATGTCCTCCGATGAGCTGGTCACCAAGAATCTGGTGCTGGATCGGGTCACCAAGTACTACGGCCAATTCCTGGCCGTCAATCAGGTGTCGCTCTGCGTACAGGAGTAAGTAAAAATGTTTAATTAATTTAGATAATTAAATATATTTTTAAGTAGGTGTTAATAATAATTTAGAATTTTGTAATGAAACTATAAATAATTACCTTCATATTATTTTAAAATGTTTTTATTCAAAATTAAATTATAAATTTATAATCATTACCTTTATTAAATGTTTGTGACGAACGATTTCGACGGTTTACTATTTTAAAGTATTTAATCAATCGTTAAACTTTTTTCTTAATAGGACTACATAGTTAACAATTTTTTGTATTATTTTTATTTTGTAGTGTGAGTATACATAACTAAATTAGCATGATTTTAAAATGTTGTCTAATTTTAAATTATTACAAGTACCTTTTGAATATAAGATTTCATTGGTTCACATTTTTAGAGTGTTAAATCAAACATCAAACTTTTTTTTCTAAAAAGATTCAATTTTTAAGATTATTTCTAATCATGGAAATCCTCGCTTTCGCCTTTTATAGAGTCGAATGCTTTGGGCTGCTGGGCGTGAACGGAGCAGGCAAGACCACCACGTTCAAGATGATGACCGGCGACGAGCGAATCAGCTCGGGAGCCGCCTTCGTCCAAGGTCTGAGCCTGGAGTCGAACATGAACAGCATTTACAAGATGATCGGCTACTGTCCGCAGTTCGATGCGCTACTGGATGATCTGACGGGTCGCGAGGTGCTCCGGATTTTCTGTATGCTACGCGGTGTCCAAGAGGCACGCATTCGTCAGTTATCCGAAGATCTGGCCAAGTCATTTGGCTTCATGAAGCACATCGATAAGCAAACGCACGCCTATAGTGGCGGAAATAAGCGAAAGCTGAGTACGGCCATTGCTGTGATCGGTAGTCCGTCCGTTATTTATCTGGATGAACCCACAACTGGCATGGATCCGGCCGCCAGGCGTCAGCTATGGAACATGGTCTGCCGCATCCGTGACTCGGGCAAATCCATTGTCCTCACATCGCACAGCATGGAGGAGTGCGAGGCACTCTGCACCCGGTTGGCCATTATGGTGAACGGAGAGTTCAAGTGCATTGGCTCCACGCAGCACCTGAAGAACAAGTTCTCCAAGGGGCTGATCCTCAAGATCAAGGTGCGTCGCAATTTGGAGGCGTTGCGGCAGGCGCGTTTGAGCGGCGGCTATGCTCGCAATCCGGATGAGCAGACGGTGCCGGCCCAAATGGCCCAGCAGGACATTGATGCCGTCAAGGAGTTTGTGGAGCACGAGTATCCCCACTCCATTCTCCAGTAAGTTTTGTTGTTTTAATTAATATCATTTTATATATTTAATATTTTGATTAATTTATTTCAAAAGGGAGGAGTACCAGGGCATTTTGACGTTCTACATTCCACTGACTGGGGTGAAATGGTCGCGCATCTTTGGCCTGATGGAGAGCAATCGCGACCAGCTGAATGTGGAGGACTACTCGGTCAGCCAGACGACGCTGGAGGAGATCTTTCTGGAGTTCGCCAAGTACCAGCGCGAGGACACGCGCGCCAATCAGTGAGCTAGCCCCACAAAAAAAAAAAGACACAGAAACCCAGTTGATAACACCACCTGGCTTTTAACGGGCTTCTTGCTTCTTGGCCTCATCTTCTACCTGTCGCATCGCATAACCACGAAAAGCACACAAAAACCAGCACGGCAGCACCGCCAGAACATCATATTTCTCATACACGACAGCACCCGGCGTAGTTCATCTGTATTTTTTTTGGATTTTGCTTAACGAATTTTTGTTTGTAGTATTAGCCAACATCGTAACCCTAACGCTAAACCCTTCGATCGCTACAAGCTAACTCCGCTGCATGCGTATATACCTTGGGGAGCTAACAATATCCAACCAACTAACCAACTCCTTGACACTCTGAATCCCGAGCTAATTTTAACCGTGTTATGTCTCTTCTTTCTACTCCCATTCTAAAATGTTTCCCCACAATATCCAGCCGCCTCTCCGAACTGAGGAAGCTGTGCAAGTGCCTGCTAGCTAACGAGTATTGAACCAAATACCTGAACGGATCCGATCCAATCCGTTTCGATCCGATCCGATCCGATCCGATCCGATCCTGACCTGATCTTAAAAACACTCACAGATAGTAATGTTTTATACCAAAAGAACGCCGATGCCTGAACAGCTAACAAATAGTTTCTAAGCTCGACCTGACAATAGATAGCAGCGATTATGCCTTTTTTCATTGTGATCATCTAGCAAAATTTACACTATAACAAAGAGATATCTATCTATATACCTATATATATGTACCTATGGTTATATCTGCTTGACTTGCACGATAAGTTCCAATGATCCTTTAGTTTTGTTTCATCATTCTGTTTTCGACCCCCAAAAAGTATTGGCCGGATTTGGCCGGAAACTATTCCCAGCGCCTAAAGGAAACTTGTTGCATATATAGTAATAAATAAATATGTGTATTTATTTCAATGTACTTAGACCGGCTAACCAAAGCGTGTAAATAAGTCAATTTAACTGTGGCACAAACTCTACGATACATATGAGAATTTACAAATAATGATAAATGTATACTATACGATTGAATTAAATTTTATCTAAATGTAATGTATGTGATGTCTGGGTAATTCATGGGGGGAGTATGCATCCGGAAACTATCTCCTTGAAAGCGCTGAGCTTCTGGGGAAGTGGTTGATAAGATTCCGGTTGGCTCTTGACATGCTGACATTGGGATTTACCTACAACTGATAGCAGCTTTTCTGGTATTCGTTCTGCTTATACACGGATCCGTTAATTTTGAGCTGACCCTATAAAAGGACTAACGGAACTGGATCCCAAAGTCAGCATATTTTCCGGACTCCAAAGGTATTTTTAAAAATAGTTCAAGGTTAATAGAATTTGTTTTGGAACTAAAAAAAAAATGGTTTCGTTAGAAACCAATGCGGGAAGTTGTAAAACTATTGTAAGACTTAATATTTATATAATATATAATATTTAATAATAAGTTGGTATACAAAATAGATCTGCATGTTCTCTGCCGCCACACGAACAGTGTGGAACCGTAGTCGTCGCACACGCAAATTTCCAATGCAATCGAAAGACCTTAAAAGCTTTAAAGTGCTTCTAAGGAATTCTTGAAACTATATTTAAATCAATTATGGACACCATTTAAAAACTGATACAAACATTAAAATTGAATTTTAAACATTCCATTCCCCTTTTGTTCCGCTTGTTTTCACACTCCTTTGGATAGCATAAGCCCCTCAATTTTGTTAGATTCCTTTACAGTCCTTTTGTAGTCAGCCACTATTGTCATATCCGCTCTCGAGCACTCTTTTTTCAGCTCTTTTGCTCCTTCTGCTGGTCATCTTTGCTTTATGTGGCCTCCTTTATACGGTATGTATATAGTATAGGGCGATAGATATATCGTGTCAGTTGCATGTTGATTTTTGGCAACATGCTGGCGTATTTATTTATCCTTTGGCATAACATTTTTATTGCATTCTAAAGCAAGCAAATGACAATAAAAGCTTTTACGTACATATATTCCTCCGAATAGAAAAGCGAAAGAGTGGGCATTAAAATAACACGAGAGTGATTCCAAAAAAATCAAAAAACCCAGAAAAAGTAGTTCTAAAGTCCAGACGAAGTGTGGGGGAGGCTTAGTAAAGGCGATGACAGGGTATTATCAACACAATTCAAAGTTCTTCCGCTAAGACATGATATCTTAACTATAATAAATAATATTCCTAAGTTCCTACCCTAAAAATGTGTAATATAATTAGTCCCTAAAAAGTTTTAGCTCATTCCTAAAATTGAAATTGTCTTTTTTTATTTAATTAAAAACTATTGAATCGAATTAAATATTTATAAAAAATATTTTTAAGCACAAGACAACAGGAAATAAATCACTATAAAAAGTTGTTAATGTAGTTTTTGTTTGAAAGGATGCTTTTTTATTTAATTAAAAACTTTTGAAGCGAATAAAATATTTTTGAACACAATATCATCAGAAAATTAATCAAGGTTTTTTGTTTTTGATGTAGATTTTATTTGGATTAGTGAGAAATAAATATTTTCCAAAATATTTCTTATAGTAGAGCATACCAAGTTCGTGTCTTTTTGAACTCATTTAATTTGTATCCCTTCGCGTTCCTCGGACTCGTTTCCATTTCGATTCGTGTCTTCGGCTCTGCGCCTCGCATTCAATTGCATTTATTGACCTAAGAAATATTTTATTACTTTACGCTTGGCAAATATTAGTTGCCCATCGTCAATGGCGGGAATGTGTTCCCTTTTTTTTTTTTGGTAAGAGGGACTTACAGCGAATTTGTTGTCATTGACGCAGGCAGCAAAATGGAACGATGATGCTGGCCCTGTCCTGTCTTGGCTAATATATCCGGCCTGGTTTCATCCTTTTCGTCCTTCACCCCGCTGCTTCGCACTCTCTCACTTTGATTTCTTGGCAACGCTTTTTTACTCATCTGGCACACTCGAAAAAACATTTATGGCCAAGAAATGGATTTTTTTTATGCACCAAAATGGTATTCCGGAAATTTGTAATACAAATATTGTTTAAAGGGAATAGTTTTCTGAATAATCTAAAACAAAGGGGCTTTATAACATAGAAAATATAATTTATACTTACAGTGAGATGTTATCTCCTTATAGGTATTTACAATAAAATTTTAACATTATGAACCATGGCTTGAGCTTATTTTTTACTGTTACTACTATTTTTTATTTTTTACAAATTTAATTAGTCGCATTGCTCATACGTATATTACTCATACGCATGTACATTACTCATACGACATCACTCATACGTACTGTTGTCCTTCATCAAACGTTTATTTTTTTTTTGTAATAAAATTATTTAGCTTTGTTACCTGAAAATGCTCAAGATTTTGGGGTTCAAGGTTGCTTATCGGGTTTTCTTCAGTGTACATTTTTTTGTTTTTTTTTTAGGACTCGACGAACTTTGGCAAATATTTTGGTCATAGTCGAGATTTGCGTGCCTTGCCAATGGTTTTGTTTGTTCTGCTGTGTCCAGTCATCTGGCCCAAACCCCCCTCCCCCTTCCATCTTCCCTTTCCCTCACTCGCCAGCCGAATGTGGGTAATTCGGTCATGAATATGCGAACAATTTTAGCCATTGTCCGAGGAGCATTTTTTGGGTGCGCATATTTGTCGCAAATGGACTACATTACAACATTACAGTTATCTTTTGATATGTGTGTGTGCTGGTGTTTATGTTTGTGTGTGTGGAACATAATATCTCATAGGACATAGCGGACCAAAAGTCGGAATAAAGAAACTCCAAAAATATCCCATAAAATATACGCTACTTGGGGTGGACTTTGAAAGTAAAAAATACTGGAAAAGGAATACCAATTTTTGAGTAAATAACAAGGATTTTGGTTCAACTTTGATGATATAACTGAAGATATTTCTCTGAAATAAAAGTCTTAGTCTTAAAAACCTCTTTGTGTCTTACACTTTTATTTGCCTGAAATAATTTCCTTTAAAATTCCCCGCTTGACCTTAAATTTAAGGAACAATTGTAGTCCACCCTGGGTCACTTTTATGAATGTTTTGTGTTTTGTGTGCATAAACAAAGGCCGCATAACATTAAAATGTAACACAAAAAGCCACAGCAACAACAACGGCTCATGTTTTGTGCGATTAAAATTAAAATAAGCGTCGACATGTTGAACTTGAAAAATGCTTGTGACAACAACAACAGTAATCATCATAATAACAGC
This sequence comes from Drosophila subpulchrella, assembly GCF_014743375.2. Classification (NCBI taxonomy): domain Eukaryota; kingdom Metazoa; phylum Arthropoda; class Insecta; order Diptera; family Drosophilidae; genus Drosophila; species Drosophila subpulchrella. Next base: position 27,549,957 of record NC_050613.1, on the reverse strand, counting down.
AACACTAGGAGAAACAACTGGTATTATAAGGTAGGAATCACCGAATCTTCAAAGGCCCTACGAAAACTAGCTAAAATTCAATGTTTGTTAAAAAAAATTAGTTTTGTAAGCCTTCCTTCGATAAAATACGAAAAAGGTCATCTAGCGAAAATTTGCGGAACTTAAATATGGATTGGTTTATTTTTTATGCCTATTGAACAATTCTAAAATTTTATAATACAAAAATATTTAATATGTATTTCATTTTTAATACAGAAACATTAACTTTCCATAGACAGTTAAAAAAATTTTAAAAATTCAGTTTTCGAAAACAATCGAAAATAGATGACATTCTTTTAACATAACACAACACAACATGTAATATAACACAACTCTTTTGTAGGGTATCAAAACAAAAGCACGTGGACCTCGCGGAAGAGAGAGAACAGTAATAGCCCTACTAATGGCCGAATAACTCATTTGGATTAGAAAAATCTGTGTCCCATAAACGATTCCCAATTAAAATCATTGCGCTGCTAACTTTCTTTCAACTGGATTGCTGCTCTTTCTTCTTCATGGCCAGCTGCCCTCTTCTTTCTTCGGCGTGGGTAAGTTGAATTAGTGTTAAAATACAGGGTATTCAGGGGTCTGATGTTTGGCATGTACAAACATATATATTTTAATATATAGGAAATTTTAGACGGCCTTTTTGATATTTTTATTAGTACGCATATTATGGTATTATTTTAAACCCTCCATTTTGAAAAGAAATAACGGTTCTATTAAATTTCCCTTTGCAATGCTCTTTTCCAGTGACTTTCAAATCACTCCGTTATGTTGTCTGTTTTTCCCAAACACACTGTTCTTTGTTTTATACACAAACACATGTTTATACATATGCACATGAACATAATTCAGAAGTATTTGGTTTTGGAATTACCGTTTGGTCTTGTAATTTCCCATTTTGTTTTCTGGTGCTCCAACCAATACCACCGCAGTTTTGAAAAGCGTACGGTATTCCAAAGCGTTGCACTTGCCGCTTACAAAACAAACACACACACACTGGCTCACGTGCGAGCGCGACAAAAAATCAAAACAACAAAATCCACGCTGGAAACAGCTGCTTTGGCGCTTGGCATTGAAAGTGAGAGAGAGGAGATGGAGAGCGGAGAATTGGGGAGCTGTGGGGGCGAGCGGGAAAGAGAGCGAAGATGCGGGCACGAAGGCCAGTTGGCCGAAGGGGCCCGAACGAGCACGAGCCGTCGGATGGGGAGCCGAACCGGTTTTTGGCGCTACATGGCGCTACGCCACTTGCTCAGTGCAAATCGACGCACTGAAGGTGTCAGTTGGCTCCCGACGGTTCTACTCTCAGCTCCCACAGCCGACGCAACTCTCAGCGAATTTGACGCAAATTTTGAAACGTACGTAAACCGGTGATTTCACAAAACGCGTTTCGATTCCAAAAAGAACAACAAAAGTAACAATAAAACCCACTAATAAACTTACGAAAAGAAAAATCATTAAAAAAAACCCCTAAACACAATTAAAGTGCTAATGATTTGGGATTTTTTCTCACAACTTAAACATTTTTTTAATTGTGTTGCTCACTTTTTTTTTACGTTTGTGTGCCATTAAATCATCTTTCCAGCGAAAAAGTGCTAAATACAAAGTGAAACCAATCTGCGTTGTTGTCATTGTTGTTGTGCTCAATTAAAACCTATTTTGCATATACCGTTTTTTTTTTCAAGTGTGTGAGACCGCATTGATCGTGATCGTGATCGTCATCTCCGCTTTTGCCTTCTTTTCTTATTTGTTTCTCTCTCTCTGGCTAATTAGCGATTGAAATGTTGTTTTTGCAGCTTGTTTAATTGATCGATTCGAATTCGAATTCGAAAAATAGCGTGCCAAGTGCATAAATTCAGGAAACGTTTTCTGAATTTAATTTTCACCTTTTCTGGCAGCCTAATTTTAGAGTTCCAAATAATGCCATTGAACTTTGTACAAAAATATAAAGCTTTTAATACAACTTAAAAAAAATTTAGATTTTTATAAATGAATGTAAATTTGTAATGCAAATTGAATACTTCAAAAAAGTTGATTTTTTTAGGCCTTTTATAAGGAATGCTCCCTTTCTTTAATCACAAGTGATAAACATTGTCCAATGTCAACCCAAGTTATACATATATAAATTCGAAAATAAAATGCTGGAATGCTTACAAAACTCAACAGCTTAAAATATATTTTCAAAATTTTTTTTATCTATTGGAAAATTGGTTTAAAATGCTATAATTGCTGTGCTAATTTTTTTAAAGAAAATCAAAACTGTTAAAGACATAGTAAACTCACTAAATCAAGGAGATATGTTTTCTGAATAATTTTCCGAAGTAAGCAATAGGGATCTAAAAATGTATGAAGGCCTATCAAAACATTTTGTTCTTATAGCAAAAGATAGGATACGTTTAAAAATACAACTACTCTTTAATATAAAAGCCAACTTTTAAATGGGAACATAATTACAATGATCAGTGTTGAGTGTTCCACTTTGTCGAGCAATTTCCTTTGAGGTCCTCTGGTTCTGGTTCTGTTTTTTTTTTAGGCCGAGTCGTGTAACGTCATCTAATATACATGGCTAATAATGCCTTTTCTTACGCCTCTCCTTACGAAAGTGAAGGGGATTCCCCGCGATGAAAACCACCCACATATCGCGTCTTGTTCGGCGAACTATAAACATTAAATAACAATAATAAACAGCAACAAGAGCCGGGCAGGGCAGAAAGTTGAAGCAGTTTGTCTAAGTGGCTTGGGGCTTTGTCAAACCATATAAAATATAATACAATAGAAAGTATATAGAAGCCGCAACAACAACAGAAGCAACAAGAACAACAAGAACAACAAGAACAACAACAATGGCAACGAGTACGTCGCAGTTGTTGGCTCCAAAACACGCAACAGTCCGTCAGAGTAAAGTCAGCCATGCCCACCGTCGTCGTTTTAGACCCCCTTTGCAGACCCCCCCCGGAAAATGCATATATAGAGTCTTACTTCTCCCCTACTCCCTGCATATAAATGTATATGTAGGTATTCCCCTCCAGTAACATCGCGTGTTTCGGGGGCCCCAGCATGAAGAACCCTCGCCGGGGATCGGGGGGCTGCACAGGGGGCTTCAAACAGCGAGGGCCACAAAGGCTCCAAAGGCTCCCAATCTCCACTTTACACGGCTGAAAACTTCGACCAAGTTCGATATTGCTAGCAGATCAGTTGTTACCAAAGCCTATTACTCCATAATATATGATATGTATGATCCAGTTTTGCGATATTATGTAAACTCTATAAACTATTGGCTAAACTTTCCCAAGTTCAAATTCATATAAAGATACTTTTAAGCTGCAAATATAATAATGAACAAAATATTTATGAAAGGATGGGTCCTTAAGGTTTCATAAAGTCGTATTGCTCATAAATCGTATATGGCTCTAAATGTATAAAATTTGCCATTTTACTTAAAGTCTAAACTTATTAATTTGTTGGTTAAACTTTTCCAAGTTGAAATTCGATAATATATGGTTTTGATTTTTTTCACATTTATTTATGATCCAGTTTTGCAATATCACCCAAGTTCTAAATTCTGTCATCGATTGGTTAAACTTATCCCAAGTTGAAACTTCTAAGATTTCCCAAAATAAAATACTTTTTAAAATTAAATCAACATAATATTTATGATCTGATGAAACTTTATGGGTTTATTTTAACTGAACCTAATATAATGGCTTATAAATATCTGAAATGATCTACTTGCAATGCTCGCCTTGTCGCGTTTTCCGCTCAGTGTACACTCAAGCACTCGTCGTACTTATAAGCCTATACCACATAGAGTACCATTTTTTCTATAACAAAATTTTCTATATTTTTTTCTACATATATTTTTTTTTGTGTTTTATTCTTTGTTATTTTTTCGCCACTGCCACCGCTGTGCTGCCGTTACCGTTCCCGTTCTGGATCCCGTGCTCTAAACCCCCAACCGGAGAGTAGGTCAGGTCAGTATGTGTTACTATTTAGTCATAAGGGGGGTTCCGGGGGCCCAACTGCCCCCCGCGTGTGCGGCAGGCTTATTAATTTACTGCGACTTTTGTTTCGCTGCCTTTCAGCTGGGAAAGTCGGGAAAGTCGGCAAAGTCTTGTGGCTGCCGACAAATCAATCAGGAAAACTTAAGGGGAAACTGATTGAAAGGCGGCAGGAAAAACGTTTTTGACAATCGTTGGGTATAACGTGTTTATTATAGCCCTGTTTGATGTTTGCCAAGAAATTTAAAATGCTATGTATTTGCAATCACTTTATAAGTCTATTCATTGGATCAATTTTTTGTTAATTTCTTAACTTTACTTTCTTTTATATTTGCCAAGAAATTTTAAATTCTTTTTATTTATAATCCCTTCACTGGAACATCTTTTTGTTTAATTTATTTCTGAACTTTACTTTTTTATTTACCATCCCTTAAAATTGAAATGTATTCATAAAATTGAATATATTTTTTACATTTATTTCTTAACTTTACTTGATATAATATTTATTTGTTGGTTTAAAATCCTGCTGCAAGAACTGAGGTTGGTTTTCATTGTTGCATTTTTTATGTTTTTGCGGAGGAAACAATTGCATTTATGTATTTGAGCTGTTTCGTTGGCAGTTTCTGGTTAAAGCTTTTATTGGGTGATCAACATATTTGTGGTCCTTATGTATTATTTAAGTCTCGGTTTACAAATTGTTGTTCCCTGCTTAAGATGTCATATAACTTTAAGGAGTAGTAACCAAATATGGCAGCTGCTGAAGGAACTAAGCCAACAATCCACAGCCCACAATGGCCAATTTAACAATTAACCCATCTATCACAGTCAAGTCCATAATCTGAATCATCCCAAAACTAAGACCAAATTCAATTAGTCTTCCACTATCGATCAAAAGCAATTAAATGCTACCGTGTCAGGGTCGGAAAAATGCTCGAAAATTATATCGCTATTATGCAAAACGAGTCGCAAAGTTTGCCTAGACAGGCGAAACTTTCGCAACAAATAATTTCTATGAGGCTAAGTTCTATTCGATTATCGCCCCCGACCCGCAAATTATTTGCAACTTTTTTTGGGGCTTGTTGGCTGGGAGAAATTTAATTTGTGGGGGCGAGGAAAGTGAATTTTTGCGGGGGTGCTCTGGAAGTTTTTGCTGACTCAAACAATTAGCTGCTATTGAAAGCTATGCCCCGAAACACACAGAGAAGATAATTGTGTGTCCAAAGGTATTTTGGCATTTCAGATTTCTTCTGGTCTGTAAACGTGTTTGAATAATGCAAACCTGCTGAAATTGCTCCAAAATGTTCCCCAAAGTCGGGGAAAACCGCAGGAATAACCAGGAAAATTGGGCAAGACAAAAAAGGGAAACAAAACTGAAATATAAGAAAATGAAATGCAACAAAACTAGAATCAAGAGAAAGGCGAAAACAAAAGCTCATAGCGCACTTTGGTTGCTGCGACTGTCAAGCCAAATGCACAGAGACAAAGGCTAAAAGGGGGTGAAAGGGGGTGAAAAGGGGGTTGAAGGGGGGTGAAGGGGGGTTAAAGCCATCTGAGGTGGAAATGTTGCCAGCCATGTTGGACGTCCTTTCCGAAAATGCAACACCGAAGCTCTCGAGAGTCGACCATTAGGTATCCAATTTATTGTAGATATTTTTTCAAAAAATACTTTTTCAAACCCAAAAAAAATTCATATCTGTACGATTAAAAAATGTAGTTAAAGTAACTACTATCAAAACGACTTGCAAAAATCACAAATCGTTTTATAAAATCGTTTCCTTACCTTTTATCACTTTAACAAAGCCATGAACCATTAATCATAGCTTATGTGGGTATAGCAGTATTTTTTTTAATTTTGGATGAGTAACTGCTAATTAAAAACAGGAAATATTTGAAGTGCTTCAAGTAATCAAAAATGACCTTAAAGCTGTTTTTATACAATTTTTAATAGGTATAAAAATCTTTTTATATAAACATTCAGTGTGGTTGTTTCTTAGAAAATAAATGCGTTGGTATTATCAATGGGGAATTTCAAGTATTTTAATGGTTAAATAAAAAAAAACTTAAATTGCTCTTTGCAAAATTTAAATCTTGGTTTTAAGTTTTATTCTGGGTTTTTCTAAAACGTAGTCTTTTAGCCAACTGTTCAATAAAAAAATAAAATATATAATATTATTAACGTAAATCAAACTTGAATTGAAGTTCCTAAGAAAATTTTAAATATAAACATTTTTGTATTATCAGTTAGGTATTTGAAGCATTTCTGAGATCCCGACCCAGAAAACATTTTGTGTTTTTTGGACTTTTCAGCGGATATACTCGAATTACCCATTGGCATTTTCCGCAGCCCCTTCGCCGCTCGGCGACCTGCTTTTGTCGCCCACTGTTGTCTGTGGGCCAAAAACAACGATGGCTAACAATGTGCTGCCATATTTTCAAGGTCCCCGAACTGCGGCAGGAGTAAATCATAGGCGAAGACAAAGCAAGGGGCTAAGGACACATCTTGTGGTCGGCTGAACCCGCCTCAAGGCCCTCCAGAATGGAGCTTTGGCCAGCAAAAATAGGGGAAAATAGGGATCTCCTCTGAGCCGCTGAACAACCCAGCCAAAACGAAACTAAATCAAAGCAAAAGTCTGGCAAATTAAATAATCAAAAACAATTGTTGGAGAGCTTCTTCGTCGGCTACGAGGGCAAATTGGATTACGTGTAGATTGGTTAAGATGTCGCATACAAATACATACATATAGTGGTATATAGTGTATGCCCCGTATATAAGCACTCGTTTTTAGATAGAGAACTGACCCCAAAGGCTATCGCTATCAGCACAGTCTCCGCGTTTTCAGGTCGTTTCGTTGATTTCCATTCGAATAATATTATCTCCAACACTCTTCGCTTTTTCGTTTCTTTTTTCTATATTTCCTCCCGAGAGCGGAACCCATGTATAATTATAAAAAGCTTTCGAGAAGATTATACGTACGAATCTCTCAGTTCTATAGAATAAAGCTGTCTTATAAACACGCATTAGAAATATGAATGGAACAAGTTTACAATGATTATTTATTTTCATATATATTATCAGGAATTATTATACATTTTTATATTAGTTCCTATATGCTACAGCTCTAATATATGATCTAATAAGTCATGAATGAGGAAAGGGAAGTTTAAAAAGCAATTGAAATATGCCATGTTAGTGCTTAAAATAGTAATTTCATTTTGTTCTATATATATATAATTAGATCAATAAATTATCTAAAAGGTCATGAGTGTGAGAAACATATACTAATAATTAACTGAAAAGTATCTAAATACATTATAGTGATGTTAGAACTAAAAAAGCAATTAAAATATTCCCTAAAAAAGTAATATCATTTGAATTGACCGCATTAAAAACGCAATGCGAAACTTGTAAACAAAAAAATAGAAAACTATTAAACTGTAATTTGAGGGCCACTTTGCTGACTTTATTTATTTTTCCTATGCATATCAATTGATTCGACATTAAACAGCCCGGGGGCAAATAAATATTCCGAATGTACTTTATCGAGAGTTTTATTTCCAGTCGTTTACTGACAGGACAATGTTTGTTTATCATAAGCTATTTGCTTTCAATTTTCCCCCACGGGATTATGTTTAAATATTTAATAAACGACACACAACCGAAAAAGAAATAACTCAAATGCGGAGATGAGGAGGTCGCCAAAAGTTGTTTGAGTGATTTGACGCTCGACTTGATTTTGTGGCCCGAAATAAAAAAAAAATATATATATATATATGAGCGATAGGTTGGGGGACTGCGAGAAATTTTCAATTTTTTGAGTGGCCCCATCTTAATCGCCCCTCGCAATCTCCACAGTCGATGGCGATGGCGATGGCGATGTCGAGTATCTGTGAAATTGAAGGGCGGCCAAATTAAAATCGAGGGCAGGAAGTGGAAGACAGACAGGAAACAGTCATAGCAATGGCACAAGTAACTGAATCTGAATCTGATTCTCAATCTGATTCTGGTTCTGAATCGGAATAGGTATCTGAATCACCAGCACAGCGAGACGAAATGAAATTGAAGTTGTCTGGCTTTTTTGCCTTCGGACTTTTTGCCATGATTTGGCCAAAGTTAACCTTGAAATGTTCTCTCTTTCCATTTTTTTTTTTTTATCCACGGTTGCCAACTTTATAAGCGGATGTGACAATTGAATTGTCAGCACCGTATACTGTTATTCTCGATTTCTGAATCCCAGCTCTTGCTCACATTTCACATTTCAGATTTTCGGTTTTCGATTTAGGATTTCGGTTTCAGCTTCAACTTCAACTTTGACTGCAGCCCAGCGAAATTTGTCATGTCATCTGCTCACTTCTGAGCCGGATTGGATTGCAATGGGGCAGCAAGCTCAGAAGGGGAGTGCTGCCTGCACTGGGCGAAATAATTGAGATTGCTTAATAGACAAAAATAATAGATCATAAATGTATCATTTTAGAAAATATAACATAAATACTTCCCCATTTTGTAAAGACTTTTAAAGATCTAACAACCTTTGGGCTAATATTTTCTATCTATGTAATATAAGGATTTTAAAAAAGGTGACCCCAAATTTTTGGAAAAAACTGGTGTAATTGTCGCAATTTCAAAAATATTTTAATATTTTGTATAGACATTAAAGACTTACAACCTTTAACATATAACTTTCCAAACGATTTTTGAGTAAAGTTGCTTTCGCGTGCAAAGGTGACCCAAAGTTGTGTTTCGATAACCTGTAATCGAAAATACATTCTCACTAGATTTTAGAAATTTTAAGTTATTTTGCTTTTAAAATTAGAGGACATTTATTTTATGACTTTATTTTAATAGTTTTATATTCAGAGATCATATTTAAGGTGTTTTAATAGTTTTTTTTTTGAAATGAGTGCTCAGAAATCTTATATCTAAGTCTATAATTGGACTGATCTTTAAGTTTTATAATTTTTTTTTGCATTCCCCCAGTGAGTCGACCGCTGCTTTTCGCTCAGTGCACTGCCACTCGCATTTGCCTTTTTCAATTTGATTCGTTTACAGATATAGCAAACACCAGCCAGTAAATAGTAGCAGCAAGCGTTACAGCAGTCCACTCGACTCCCTGCGATGGACTGTCGATAGTTTTCGCATTAGAAATGACTCGGGGCTACTTGTGGGTTAAGGGGTGACGTGCTGTGGGTTAAGGGACGGATCTGGGGGGTCGGTGCATGGATATTGTACCCAGTATAAAGTCCGTTTGTAAGCGCTCGGATAACAGCAGATATTGTGTGTCTGTTGATTTGTTTGCTTTTGTTTGTCCTTCGTCTGTTTGTCGCTCAAAGGAGCATAAGAATTTTGCAAATATTTAGTTGGATCTCTTCGATGACTGCGATTAAAGACGATGGAAACACAGATACTGGATATATATAAATGAAACAAGAAATGTTTTATCATAAAAAAAGGTTTGCATTGCATTATTGATGTCCCCCAAGTATTTAGAAATTGTGAGCAACGCCTAAAGTGTGTACTTTTTGCATCTCCTTAATCTTGCACCATTTTATGCAAAAACCTTTTGGGGAATCACACAAAAATATATGTATTACTTATGAGGCTCTTAAGAAATTGGGTTGGTGAAAATATGTGCGTAAAGACAATAGATTAGAATTTTTTTTTTGGGTATACTTAGTTCTATTGTAAAAAAAATTGGTATAAGCTGTGGTGAAATATTTAAAATTTTGTTGGAGCCTTGAAAAGTTTGAAGCTTAGATATTCAAACATTTCTGTTGCTTTTAAATTGTGTGAAAACTTAAATAGGTTGTAAATTTTCTTTGAGAAAAACATTATTAATATATCGCTTATTTTTCTTTTCTTAGAAGTACAAATATAAAATAATTTATATAAGAGTTATTAAAGTTTCGTTTGCATTTCTGTTATTTGGTTGGGAAAATATAAATTTTCCTTTAAACTTTTAGAAATTCGTGTTAGTTATGCATTTCTATAATTTTCCCAACATCTGGAGCTTGAATTTTCGATTAACTTGAAATCCCTGCTCCCGTGCAGTTCAATGTTCTGTGGAATTTGCCCAGCTGTGGTGTATATGCATTTCTATAAGTGGAGTAATAAATATTTTATTACAACCCCCGAGCCTGGAAATCTGAGGACTTATGCGAATTTCTCACGAATCGCTGGCGGGTGGTGAAACTTTTTGATTTTTGCACGAAAATTTGCTATTGCGATCTCCTAGCTCCGCCACAGCCATTTGCCACCCACTTTTCGTGTGTCGCGGTTTTTGCGGCGCCCTTGAGACAGGCGCTTGCCTTTCCAACCACCCACCACCCACCACCACCCACTGAAAAGGCTTTTCCCCTTTTCCTCGGCGGGAGGGCAAATTAAAAGAACATAAAACGGCTGCAACAGGAATATATATATGTGAATACATATATGTCTGTCTGTCTGTCTAGCAAGCAGGATATTGCGGTAATGTTTTCCATAAATATTAAGTCATTTGCCAGCTCGCTTTGCATTCAGCAGGGCATAAATCAAATCAAATCAAGACGAGAGTCTGGTGGGGGCTGATTGGGCGGTCCCGGGCCCACATGACGTATGCGTAATATAGCACAGCCCCTTGGGAACCCGCAGCATTCGTCACCTCACTCGAAATTCGGTTTTATGCAAGGCGACAATTTAATTGCACATTAATTATAAACTTTGCCGGCTTTACAGCCACAAAAGCAATGGCAATTGAATTTTTTTTATATCTGAAATCCCATTAAATGGCATATTATAATTATGCTTTGTGAAAGTTATCCCCAAAATAAAACAAATTCTATCAGCCATTTAAACTTAAACGTAATCAAAATTATCCCAAATGCAAATAACACAGAAAAGCCTTCACCCACATTACTATTTTAATAATTTTTCTACCCAAAAACAATCACCAGATTTTCCATTAAAATTTTCCATTTCCAAAAAGGAAATCACCGAAATAAATCATGTAAATGAAGAAATATTTGTTAGTCGCTCTCTGAACTTTTTCGCCATTTTTATCCATTGAGCTTATATAATTTTTCATATATAATTTATGATTTAATTATAAAGAATCGCGAGAACGGCTGACTCTGCCTGTGTGCTCATCACAAAAGAAAGCAATTGAAAAGGCCATTTTGATTTATGAAAATTATGAGCCGAACTTTACCCAACTCAAAAAATATTTTGGAGGGTTCGAGGGAAATTCATTCTCGCTTCTCACACCTTTTTTATGTTTTTTTTTTGTTGTATGCTAAAGTTTTTAAAGTGGTCCCGGCCTCTGAGCTACGTTGCCATTGTTTAATAAATCTATGGGATACAGAAGGGGAATATATATAAATGTATATACACCCAGAGAAAGGCAGAAAGAGTAATTTGAGAACGAAAATTCTTAATAATATACCAATGGTTCTTGAAATGTTGAATTCGTTCTTAAAACAATCTTGTGTCGTACTTATGTTGATTCATTTTTTGCCTTTGAATCAAGAAGGTTCGTTATTAAATCCCTTATTTTGGTCTGAATATATATAAATAAATGTATATACACCCAGAAAAAGGCAGAACGAGTAATTTGAGAACGAAAATTCTTAATAATGTACCAATGGTTCTTGAAATTTTGAATTCGTTCTTAAAACAATCTTGTGTCGTACTTATGTCGATTCATTTTTTGTGTTTGAATCAAGAAGGTTCGTTATTTAATCCCTAAGACTAAAATAGTCTGAAATTCTTTTTCTTTTTTTAAAATTTTCATTCTTGAATCAAGAAAATTCTTTCTTGACTTGACATCGAAATCCGCTACTTCCTTCCTGAGTGTATGGATTTCTCGCTCACAATTTGTTCAATCAACGGTGACTGAAATATGAATTATATTTATATACTTTGTGTTTGTCTTGCCTTTCAAACGGGAGTGAAAATGGACGTGAAAATACTTTCCCTTTCCCTGGCCCAAAAAATGTTCCTTTTATGTTTTCTTTTTTTTTTCGGGTCGCCCATTTACACGTCATTTACACTTTAACAGCTTAGCGCCTATATAGGAAAAGTGGGCGGGGCAAACAAATTGATGTCGCTGATGATGCTGATTATACGCGTCTCCTCGCCGGATTCCTTTGGGTTATTAAACTTTATTGTTGTTTGGGATTTTCCACTCCACCCTCCGCTCTCAGCTCCCCGCTCATTTTCCATTTTCCGCCCTGCGGTTTATCAGCTCTGTGGAAATCGCAAATCATTTGTTATGAATATACACAGAATTTGATGTATTTAATATGCCAAGCACAATATTGTATCGATTGAGTGGAAAGATTTTCTAAAAATGCCCATTTTTTATGTATTTTACGATTGAGTGGGTACATTTACACGGTTCAGTGCTTTGGCCCGCTCCCTAAATGACATATTCAAATTTATAATTTATACTAATTGTTGGCAGATCCATTAAATATTAATTTGTCCATTGCATATTTTAGGATAATTTGTCATAAAAAAATATGGGGCTACCAAAAAAACAGAAATGCACAGAGAAAAAACAATTCACAACTAGTTTTTCAGTGTTAACTTGTACATTTTTTCTGTTTATTTTCGAATAATTATAAACGAATTCATTGTGATTTACTTGAATAATATTTGCATGGAGTGCAAAAATAAATGTGCTGGAAAAATGTTGTTCAAAACTAATGACGACGACGATGATTGAGCGAACTTCGAACGAATTTATCATAAATCCACACAGGGAAAAGTTGACAAATGGTATATTTTCACTGAGGGGATGGGGGGGGGGGGGGTCAAGAAAATGCACACGTGTGGTGGTCGTCATCGTGTTGAACCACAATTGAGCATAAATTTATATTTAATTATGAATAAATTTTGCAAGCGCATTAATTTTTGCATTTTCAACTCATCGCCGAAGTTGGCCCATAAAAATGCGCCAAACGTCAAGGGCTGAACTAAGGTAATATCCTGTAAAAAAAGAATTATATTGTGTGGAATTAATTGAAATTAATTCAAAGGGGAGACGGGGTTAGATGGTATCATGGAACTTTTCCGATTTCTTGTGTAATTTATTCCGTAATTGATGATCATTTGGACTTAATTCATTGGCCTCTTTGGTCGAACATGCCCTTCACCATATATATCAAACGTATATTGTTCTCACACAGGGCCAATACAATGGGCCCATAATGATGAGCCCGAAAACTCCCGGCTTTCATTCAGACTCCGGACAGTAAATCAAGAGATAAATATTCACCCGCACACAAACATGGCCAGGCAAACACACACAGATACTGGTGCCTGCACCAGGGTGGCCAAATTACAAGGCGAAAATATAAAAACAATTACTTTTAATGGATGCACTTGAATATCGCGCATACGCAGTGTTGGCCGCATTGGTCTTCAGTTGTGTGTTTTGTTCGAATTCGTTTTTAAAAATATGAATTGTTTATTTAATATTATATATTATTAAATTTATTATTATTTAAATTATATTTTTATTTAATTTATTATTTATACTTAAAAAAGTTCAGCCAAAAATGACTTTAAAAATTCTATCAAAATGCTATCAATAAAATATACATGAAAACTATACTATTTTATTTTGAGCACTTTAGATAAACAACAATATGCTTAGTTTGAGCTATTAATAAAATGTTTAAGTATATTTAAACAGCCATTGCTGGCTTTAAAAATACTCAATAATGAAAGTGAGCCACCTTACCATAAAATAAATATACGCAATATGAATATCGAGGCATTTCCCTTTGGTGAGTTCACAATTCGTTAAATGCACTGCAAAATTTATTTATGACGCAACAGCAGGCGGCAAATAATAAACGACTTCGTTGAGGTCAGGGGTCGGTTTTCCCTGGGGCAGCGAAAGGGGGAGGGGGAAAGCCGCGACTGCGTCAGCATTTCAACTTTGACATGTAGCCTGGTGGGGAAAATGGGGGGGGCTGAATTGGATGGATCGCATCCATATCCATGGCCATCCCTCAACGATTCGCGTTTAATTGCACATCAAAATTAACTTTAATTTCATTTTAATTGCTAAACACGATTCGGTTTTTTGATTATTATGCCATTTTGCAACGACAAACAATGAGCCGAGCAACAATTGTTTGTTGTCAATTTAATACGCATTAGTTGCTGTTGCTGTTTTTTTTTTTTTTTTTTGGTTGTTTGGCTTAGCCTATAAGTCAATGAAATATGACAGCCATCTATCAGACGATTTGACAATGTCAAAATGTCAGTGTGAAGGAAAAAGTAAAGAAGCTTGGCCCGGCCATATATCAAATACTTGACTATTTTTTGATTTTTTATATAAATTTAAAAGTGAGTTTAGTTGTTGGGGCTTAATTTGTGACATTATACCTTGTTTTTTGATGGAATAACAAATATTGCAAATAAAAACGGTGATACCTTTAACTATCCATAACTTCGCTGCTTGTTGCGATTTAAAAACAATGTTTTTGTGGCCTATTTTAAAGTCTGGCCCAAACCGAAAGCAAAGGCTTTTAGTGGGATTGGAGGCATTTTTCGGGGGCAGCATGTTTGCCGAATTCCAATTCCAGTTCCGGTTCCGAATGTCTCCAAACCGAATTTTGGCCAGGCCAAATTATGCAAACATTTCGCCAGGGAGGAGAGAGATCAGCGTGGAGAACATATTTTTGTCTCGCAATCGTTTCGTTTTGTTTGTTGTAGTCGAGGCTTTTAAACAATTTGCCCAGCCTGTGTGTGTTTGCCTGTGGAAATGGTGGGGAAAAGTGGGTAAATGCTAAATGGGGGAAATGGCGAAAATGTTGGGGAAATGTTGGGGCTGCAAAAAAAAAAGAAGAAAAGTCGGGGATAAAGTCGGGGGTAGGTTTGTTTTTAGCCACATGACACATGGCGGGCATAAATCTTGCATGCGGCGTATGGCAAATGAATGCGCCAATAACTCAATAAAAAAAAATAAAAAAAACAGCCAAGAGATGACAAAAAAAAAAAACAATAAAGAAGGGAAACCAACATGGCGCTGCTGATGCTGCATGCAGCTGCCACTTCCGGCGGCCATCGCTGACTGTCTGGCAATTGACTTCCGTTTTAAATTTTGCACAACTTCCTGCAGATCTGCTATGTATGTGTGCACACTGTATATGCTCCACACCACATCCCCCTTATAAATTACCACAGAAAAACTACGAAAAACGTTGCAAAACACAGAAATTCGGTTGGCCACACTTGATGGAATGTGGCAACGAAGGATGCGGCATGAGCAGAAATGGCCAAAAAGGGCCAAAAGGAGCGCGTCCTTGACAAAGGTGCCAGCAAATATGACAAAATGGCCGCCAGGCGACTCAATGAGCTCAGGCCAACCAGGTAAACAACAACAAAGCCCTCGACGCTGAGGAATATGTACAAAAAATGTAAGCCACGTAAAATGTTTATACTCTTGGAGGCGACCAAGAGGTTATGTGCAAAATGGGAAAGATCGTGTGGGAAAAGATATAAGCAAAGCCCAGATACCTCTTAAAAATAAAAAGTGAGCTCAACAAAATTAAAAAGTAATTTAATTACGCATTTTAGATACCATTGTTATCAAGAAATATGTATTTATCCGTATTCTGATTATAGACATATTTATTATTTAAGTGGAAAATGGGAAAGATCGTGTGGGAAAAGATATAAGCAAAGCCCAGATACCTCTTAAAAATAAAAAGTGCGCTCAACAAAATTAAAAAGTAATATAAGTACACACAGAGAGAAATATCCAAGAACATTGTTCTTGAATTAAGAACATTCGTTCTTAAAAACCGTGTAAGTGTAAAGTTAAATTGAGTTTCTTTAACAACTTTTTGATAAGTATACATTACTGACTGGTCTAATAGCTCATTTGTTGAGATGTACTATGCAAATACCGCCAATTCAACTTGATTGGCGCAAAATAAAAACACTTTCAACTTAAAAATGTCGTTATATTTTTAAGAACATTTTCAACTCAGATGAGAAAGTTAGAACTTTCTCTGTGGCACATTTTAGATATAGTTGCTATAAAAAAATATGTGCTATTCCTATCCTGATTATGAAAATATTTAATTTTAATTGTAAAATCTACTAAGCCTTTTATCACATTTTAAAATAATTACATCAAAAATGTAAGTCAAAAATTGTATATGTCCATATTTATTTCCCTTAGCATTTTGGTCTACTTTATTAAGAAATTATTTAATTTAAATGTAATGAAAAAGTTATAGAAAAAATATTTAAGACTCTTTTTTTCTATTTTTTCGATTGAATATGTAATACTTTCCCCAAAAAATTGTATAATCGTGTTGAATGTTATATCATTGGTTCATTTTAACATTGAGACTTAACACATACCTTCCTTTCCTAAATCTTATGCTCTGGTTTCATGTCTTTAGAGGGTACCACTTGCGCCTGTTTTTTTTGGATTATTATTTCAGTTTTTAAATTTTTTTTGTTTCTTGCTGGATGCTGCAAAAACAAAAGGAAAACCACAAGCGAAAACAAAGCAAAAAAATGCGCGCCAAATGCAAACAATGACAAAACGCCGACAGAGGCAGCGGCAGAGGTCGCCAAGTGTCGACAGACAAACAGTGGCAGCGGGCAGGGGGGGGGGGGGGGGGGGTGGCAAGAATCCAGGGGGGTGATGGCACCCAAAAGTGGCAAAACAAGGCGGCGATGCACCACCCAAAACCCCTTTTTTCCAAAATGAGGTCGGCGCCATATATTTTTTTGTTTTCGACTTCGTTTTTTTTCCCTTCTATTTCGCTTTGTTGATGCTCTTGTTGTCTTTTAATTTTATTTGCACTCGCTCCACTTGAAATACATTGTGCTGCCATCGCCAGCGTCACCGCTGACCCCTGACCCCTGCGAAGGAGCCCTGCATTTTGGGCGAACTGTGTCACCGGCGCGGAGTCGCAGAGATCCTCGCAGAGCCAAAGACAGAAGGACTAATATGCGCTCCGATTTAGTTTCCAGTTTTCCTTTGAGCCCAATAACAGGTTCACTGGAAAAAACAAGGGGTGGTTTCTTAATGTCTTTGGAAAAATATATATTTATTTTTTACAAATTGCTTATCGGTTTTTTAAGCCAGGCTCCATTTATTAAATCCTTTTTTTATATTGTAAGGTAAGGACTAATATGCGCTCCGATTTAGTTTCCAGTTTTCCTTTGAGATCAATAACAGGTTCACTGGAAAAAACAAGGGGTGGTTTCTTAATGTGGTTGGAAAAAGATATATTTTTAGTTTTTACAAATTGCTTATCGGTTTTTTAAGCCAGGCTCCATTTATTAAATCCTTTTTTTATATTGTAAAGTAATATTTAGGTAATAAATCACAATTTTCCCACAGATAATGTAATAATTAGACATCAGAATTTATATGAAATCGTTTTTTTTTAAATCCGAATCTTAGCGATCCTTGATTGGCTTCACAATTTTTAACACAACAAAACATCATATTTATCTAAAATTAAACGCTTAAAAATATTGAATACTTTGATAGCTTACATAGCCTAGAAAAATATATAAAAATGTTAGTCTTTTAAAAAATGGGTATTGTTTATAAAAACACTTTTTGTTAATACGAAATAACCAGCAAATAGCAGTGATATACATTTTTATTAGACTACCACCTGCATAAAATAGTACATTATTCCGCTTAATAATTCTCCAATGGCATCAATGCATTTCCCCATGTCAACCCAGCCAAAGGCCCGATAAAAAATGACCGAATGGGTAACACACACATATATCCTTAAGTGGATGCCAGATGGCCGTAAAAGATATCGCATATGAACTTCCGCCTGAACTTGCTATCCAGATGCCCACCACCTATAGACACACGGTTAAGGCAGATTTCATTTCATTTCCCACCTGTAAAAAGCCACTTCTAAATGAAATTGCTTGAAACTGGATCCCAGAAATGGAAAAACTTTATGGTGACCCCTTTTGCAGCTGGCTGCAAAAAAAAAAGGAGTACAAAAAAATAGAAAAAGTGGGCCAGGCCAGGCAATTGCATCCTGCCTGAAACCCCCCTCCCCCCCCCCCCCCCCCCCCCTCCTTCCTCCGCCCTCTGATTTATGCTTTGACCTTTTCCGCAGGCAGGGAAAATTTTTCTCGTTTTGTTCTTCTCGTCCCCTTTTTTTTTGGTGCACTTTTTCCTTTTACTCATTTTTAAGCTTAATTAGCGACGTTAGTCGGCAAATGGCATTAGTGGGTTAATTAGGGGCAGACACACTCACACACACACACACACACACACGTACGGTTATCAATGTGTGTCAACGTATATCTATTTGGCCTAATGAGCCTCCGAGGACTTATGGCCGGAAAACGGGTGGAAAACCTCAAGTCAACACATTTTTGGCCCTTTTTCTGTTCGCTTGCAGCTTTAATTTGATTTTGATTAATTGAAGTGCGGGCTGACAAAATCCAATAAATTAATCTGATTGAGAGATGGACGAAAACACACGAGGGCCATCCATCTTGCGAATACAAATCGTTGCCTACTTTGGAGGGCTTTCGTAATTAATTGGCACACATAGATGATCTTGAAAATGTTTGATATAAAGAGGGTTGCTTATAGGGGGCTTACATTATTTTTCCACATTTTTTGAGACAGAAAATATTCAATATTTATAAAATATTCAAAAGCAAGTGAAAGTTTCTCCCCGTTCTTATTATAAAATCAGTCCATCTTGAATATACAAAATCGTTGCCTACTTTAGCGGGCTTCCTTGATTAATTGGCATACATAGATGATCTTGAAAATGTTTGATATAACGAGGGGTGCTTATATGGGGCTTACATTAATTTTCCACATTTTTAGAGACAGAAAATATTCAATATTTATAAAATATTCAAAAGCAAGTGAAAGTTTCTCCCCGTTCTTATTGTAATATCAGTCCATCTTGAATATACAAAATCGTTGCCTACTTTAGCGGGCTTCCTTGATTAGTTGGCATTATCTTAAAAATATTTGATATGTAGGGGATGCTTATATGGATTTACAGAACTATTTTAAAATTCATAGATAAAGAAGTAATTTTTTTAATTTCTTATAGTTTACTACTCATTTATCAACTACCCAAAATAAATACTATCACTTTTCAAATGTACTATACATTTAAAAATAGAATTTAATGCAAATGCTAGTGTCATTTTGTCCCCATTATTATTATATTATTTTCGCAAAATGCAAACAGTATTTATAACTTTATCCAGCCTTTTTATTATATTATTCTTTATGGGCAAATATTTGCCAAAGTAATTAAATACTTAGCACACATGCCGAACTCTTTTTAGGCCGATAGAATTTCATTTGAAGAGCTTAATTGCTAAATACCAACAGGGAAATTCTCGAACGGAATAAAACCAAATTAATTGAATGACCAAAATATTCATTTCTGTCTTCATTGTGACTGTAAATTTGATTTGAATGGCCGATAAGAGAGAGAATAAATAGTTTGCCAAATGCAATTTGTGCTATTTTGTATATATATTTTTGTTTGTTACGGAGTAAAGACGCTTGGAACACACAAAGCCAGGGGGTAATGAAACGAAAGCTGAGATGATGAAAAAATATCAGAAGGACTTACGCCTGAACAAAAACTGTTTTTCATGTGATTACAAAGTATTGGCAGTGTGTGTGTGTTTGTGTGTGTGTGTGTGTGTGTGCAAGTGGAATGTGGGCCAAAATGGCACACGAGGCCGAAAAATTCGCCAGAAATTCGGCAAGAGAATCCATAACAATGCAGTTTATCAAAACAGATGCAGCAAGGACGAAAGGACACTCCGTGTGTGTATCTGTGTGTGTGTGTATCTGGGTTATCCTCACAACGACAACGACAACTACATTTTGGGGCCGCTCTCTCTCTTTCTCTTTCTGTTTCACCTGGGCTGCTGTGCCAATAAAATTAAAATATTTTCGACATAAATCAAACTCCAAATTGGGCCAAGCGAAAACAAATGAGTTGACAATAAACGACTGTCCAGACACTTGGCCATATCCCTTAACTATTGTCCTGGGAATGTGATATCAATGGCCATCGATTGTCCCTAACCGACTGATAGTTTTATTAAATGGTATAGTGCCCTTATGATATTATAACTATTGTTAAAATGTATGGTACTTCAGAATCTACTGTTACTTTATTTTAAACATATTTTAAACAAGTTATGTAGTCTAAAATAATATAATATTGTAAAGTCCCAAACACAACCTTCTATATTAAATTCTCCCCATAAAGTCTAAAGTTATCTATAATATTGTTTAAAACCCTCCTAATCCAATTATATTAATTTTATTTTTTCAGTAAAGTCCTAGAACATTCCTTAAAAAGTGTTTCCCATAATCCCATCAAGAACGCAAATTATAAATCCTTTTCTATGACTCTAAAAATATTCATGAAATTGTATCTGGCACAAAATGCAATTATAGCTTAGCAAAATAATAGCTGGCCTGTCGAAATACACCGAAAACATGGCAATATTGCCATAAAGTGCTTCATCTTAAATGCTTTACCATCAAATTTTCTACTATTTCGGCTTTTTTTTTAAATTTATCAAGCAATCTCAAAAATTCTATTCAAATTGTTGGACATGTGGTGTGTCTTTTTATTTTATCATTGCTTTTCTCAATTAACACAATGGGCAATTTATAGTTTAGCTGGCTGACTATGCAGCCTGTCTTGCTGTGGAAAAAATTGCATTCCATTGTTGATTTGGATATTTCTCTAATGGTCTTTAGACTGGTCGCAGTTTGCTGGCGATGCGTACAAAAATGCACTGAAAATTTCTTTTTTTTTTATTTTCAAGTTTTGGTTATTTTAACCCTTCTTAAATTTTTTGATTTAGTTGAATTTTGTATTTTAGTCAAGCAAAGTAGAAAAGAAATTATAAACTAAAAGAAAATGTTTATCTATAAAACGGAATTTATTATCATATCATATTTATTATTATACCCGTTACTCGTAGAGTAAAAGGGTATACTAGATTCGTCGAAAAGTATGTAACAGGCAGAAGGAAGCGTTTCCGACCCCATAAAGTATATAAATTCTTGATCAGGATCACTAGCCGAGTCGATCTAGCCATGTCCGTCTGTCCGTCTGTCCGTATGAACGCTGAGATCTCGTAAACTATAAGAGCTACAATACTGGGATTGGGCATGCAGATTCCTGAGATTCCTGCGCAGCGCAAGTTTGTTTCAGAAGAGTGCCACGCCCACTCTAACGCCCACAAACCGCCCAAAACTGTGGCTCCTACAGTTTTAATGCTAGAACAAAAATTTTAACTGAAATGTGTTGTTCTCATCAATACCTACCGATTGATCTAAAAAAAAGTTTGCCACGCCCACTTTAACGCCCACAAACCGCCCACAAACTTCAAAAAATCGTAAATATGAACGCGGATATCTCGGAAACTATCAAAGATAGAGAAACGCGATTTCAGATTTAGATTCAGTAGGCTTGAGTGCAGCGCAAGTTTGTTACGCGAATATGCCACGCCCACTTTAACGCCCACAAACCGCCCAAATCTGTGGCGCCCACAATTTTCATGCTAGATAAAAAATTTTAACTGAAATGTATTGGTCTTGTCAATACCTATCGATTGATTTAAAAAAAAGTTTGCCACGCCCACTCTAACGCCCACAAACCGCCCACAAACTTCAAAAAATCGTAAATATGAACGCGGATATCTCGGAAACTATCAAAGATAGAGAAACGGGATTTCAGATTTAGATTCCGTAGGCTTGAGCGCAGCGCAAGTTTGCTACGCGAATATGCCACGCCCACTTTAACGCCCACAAACCGCCCAAATCGGTGTCGCCCACAATTTTCATGCTAGATAAAAAATTTTAACTTAAATTTATTGGTCTCGTCAATACCTATCGATTGATTTAAAAGAAACTTTGTCACGCCCACTCTAACGCCCACAACGCTTAAATCTGTCTACCGCCGGTAGGTGGCGCATTTGCTGCTTGCATATCTCCATTTTCCTTTGGTCCCTTTACCTGAGTAACGGGTATCTGATAGTCGAGGTACTCGACTATAGCGTTCTTCCTTGTTTTTTTTATTAAGTTTTTTCTAAGGGAATGATATTGCTATCAAGAACATAGATAGAAATATAGTTATAACCTAACCTTAATAATAAAAACATTTAAAAATGTGTTTTTAAATGTTTTTAAAATTCAAAACAGAATGTATTTTGGAATGTTATTGGAACATGGCAGACTTGCTCTTAGTTTTTAAAATTTTCTTAGAATGAAATCCCAATTAGGGTGGAGTTTTTCGCCCAGTGTAGGCACTAGGTGTGGGTCTGTGTGGCCGTCTGGTCGGTCCGCTCGTCTGTCCCTGACACCCTGACAGTTGCTGGCGCGCTGGAAATTGAAAATTGATATGGCATAGCTTGTTGGCTGCACCAGCCCGCTTTTCCCAACCCCCCCCCCTCCCAGTTTTCCATTGCCCCCCAATTTTCCACACCCCTGACCCTGTGTTGGCTGTTATCGTCAGGCGTCTGTGTCGCGTTTTTAAAACATTACCATGCACTTACAGTCGCAGCAGCAGCATCTGAAGCATCAGAAGCCCTAAACGAGCGCAAATAGTAATGACAATGCCGCACAGTGGGATCAATTGCCGTTCAAGTGCGCACTTTAATGGGAAAAAGCAAATGGATATATTTTACACTTGATAATCCCTGTGGCATTTGCGGTTTTCCCTTTGCTGGCATATCAAATGTCTATGAAAGCTAGAAAACTGTGTAAAATATATGGATAATATTGTGCATTGTAAACCTGATACTTTTGTGGGCTCTTGTGTCGGCAATTAGGTCGCGAGGAAAATGGATTTTCATTGGCTGGCAAACAAAAAGTATTAGAAACCTTGAAAGTGGCATATGAGGTTTCTGTACTCAGTAAGCTTGTTATTAAAAATGAAATGAATATAAGAAATATTAAGAATTATTTATAGAACTTGCATTACCTTTAAAATTCTTTAAATGTTAAGTTAATATCCCTTTAAAACAAGCTACATTTAAAAGATTTATATTATGAATTTCTATGAAATATTGAATTGTTTTGACATACCTCAAAGCTGAATTCTCCACCGTACAGTGGCTGCTCGCTATGCGCCCTCTAAACTGCAGCTGCAGTTGCAACCCTGCCATCAAACATGTACAACTCCTTCCGTTTCCGCTCTGCTTATGTGTGTGTGTGTGTGTGTGCCTGTGTGTGTGTGGATGGCGGACTGGCATATGTGTGAGTGGGCCGCCATTTATTTCGCTGGAGTCTGTGTGTAATTTTACTTTTTTCCGACTGCAGCGACTGCTGCTGCTTCATCTGACATGATTTCCGCATGTCGTTTGAGTTTTTCTTGCCGCCGACTTTTTCTTCGTTTGCTTGTTTTTCTTTTTTTTTCCTCGCCTTCTGCTTTCGCTGGCTTTTTATGTTTGAATGCACAGTTGGGGTGGAAAGAATAGGGAAATTATAGAGAGGTTAGTTTCAAACTAAATTATATATATTTGATAATGTAAAAATAAATAAAGAATAAATATTTTTGCCCTTTTTTAGGTATTTTCAAAGGTATATAGAAAGAGAAGTGCTATCATTTCAACCACAATTATGTGCATAAGATTATCTATTTTTTTTTTGGGCTGCTCGTGTGCTCAATTTCATACAAAAAATGTCAGTTTATGTTGGTGTGTGCATGCCTTTCCTGTCGCGCTGCTGCCGCTGCCATTGATATCGCTGACGAAATTGAGAATTATTATGTTTAAACGTGTGTGGCATCGCCGCCATTTGGGCCCTAGCATCGCCGCCTTTCTCCGGATTTTCCTCGACTTTTCCCCGGCGAAATTCGACATTCGGCGGGGCCGACATGCGAGTTGGCATTGCATGTGCTGCTGCCTTCTGTTGCAGACTTTGTGGCGCTTTCTTCAAATTAGATTGCCTTGTGATGACTTTAATGCAAAGCCCACTCACAGACACCCTCGCACACACACACCAGCACACACCCGCTCACCAATACACACGCAAACAGCGAACTGTCAGCCTCAGTTAAACCTATACAAACACAAATGACAGGCCAGGGAATGGAGAACTTTTCTTGTAAACATGTCAATTTATTTTATTTGGTAAATTCGGGTTTTCAGTTAGACGAAATCACGTCAAAAATCGTTGATATAAATTTTAATATAATCATAATTTGATTTCAATCCAGTTAAGTTTGTTGAAAAATCTATTTCAAAATCTTTTTTAATAATATTTTAAACTGTATTCCAATTGTTAAGCTTGGAATATACTGTGGAATTAAATTTCAAATTCAAAAATTATATATTTTTTTCTTTATACCCTTTTGTAAACTTTTTTAAATGTGTTTTCATAATATTCATAATAAAATAAAATTTATAATAATATACTCTTTTGGTAAAACCATTATTTACATTCACAAAAAAATTAATAAAAATTCGTAGGGTATTTTTAAGCTTGGAAATTGTAATTCAAATGCTTAGCAATATTTGCAATATAGTCTCTTTCTTGTTATTCAACTTAACCTAAATTGATGTCCTTTTCATAAAACCCTTTTTATGCACAAAACTTAAATAAAATTATTTGTATATTTTTGAGCTGGAAAATTCTAATTAAAATGCTTGGTAATATTTGTCATATAAGCTCTGAACCCTTTGATCCCAAACTTTTCATGTAAATCACTTAATTTAATTAGCATCCTGTCCAGCTATTTCCATATTTCGAGCTGCTACCTTTGTGGACGCCTTGGCTGCCAGAGGGCAATCAATAGCAAAAGGCAACAATTGAGGCTCGCAGGACGAGACAAAAGTCAATGCCATGTCCGTGTGGTTATAAGACTATGTCTCTGTATCCGCACAAAAGGCTCTTTGTTGGGCACACACACAGATACTCTCCGGCACACAGATACACAGACACACAGATACTGACAAATACAGAGAGCGCCTCTGACTTACTGCCAAAGGCTAATGAAGGCAAAAGGGAAACGGAATGGGGGCCCTGAATTTAGAGGAGGACATGCCAGGATGCACTTGCCACTTGGCAGTGCACAGCTCCAGTTGCTGCTGCTCATATGCCTAGGCCATGTTGACATCAAACAAACAACCAAACAAACACAAACAAACAAACAAACAGACAAACAAACAAATACACAGCCATGCAGAGAAACAGGCTAGCGAAAGAGCACAGAACAGAACAGAACTGAAAGCTGGAAATAAAAACAAGCCGAATGAAATTTGTATAAACTGAATGGGTTCGGATTTGCCCAAGTCCAAAATGGAAAACTCGTGTTCGGAAGTTGAAGAGTTTCGTTTCAAAACAGTCTTCAGTTCTTCAAATTATTCAAGTTGAGGCGAATTCGGATATGAACTGCCGGCTAAGTCATTCGTTTTAAACTCGTTTTACCTTTTTTATTTTTCTTGAAATAAATACGTAATGGTATGTAATAACTAACACTTAAGGGCAAAATATTACTAGTAGTCTGGCTAGATATAATTTAAAATAATAGAGAATTTAACTACACATTTATAGAGGTATCCCACTTAAAATCAATAACAAAGTTATGTATTTTAGAAGTGCAGTTTTGGGTTCTCGTTCTGAAAACCATTGTAAATACGGAAAAATCTAACATGAAAATGGGCTAAAATGTTGACCCTCGTTAAAAAGTGAGATTTTGATGTAGAATATAAGAGAATTTAATTACAAATTTATAGAGGTATCACACTTGAAAATTGGTATCATATAACTCAAGTTATGGATTGTAGAAGTGCAGTTTTGGGTTCTCGTTCTGAAAACCATTGTAAATACGGAAAAATCTAACATGAAAATGGGCTAAAATGTTGACCCTCGTTAAAAAGTGAGATTTTGATGTAGAATATAAGAGAATTTAATTACAAATTCATAGAGGTATCACACTTGAAAATCGGTATCATATAACTCAAGTTATGGATTGCGGAAGTGCAGTTTTGGGTTCTCGTTCTAAAACCCATTGGAATTATGTAAAAACCGAACATAAAAATTGGTTAAAATGTGGACCCCCTTTTAAAATAAATATTCCAGTGTATAATATTATGGAATTTAACCACAAATCCATAAAGGTACCCCACGTCTAAATCGGGCTCAAGTAACCCAAGTTATAGAATTTAGAAGTTCCGTTTTGGGTTCCTATTTTGAAAACCATTGGTATTACGGAAAATTCTAACATGAAATTGGGCCAAAGTTTTAACCCTATTTTAAAATAAATATTATAACGTATAATATTAGGGAACTCAACCACAAACTCATAGAGGTATACCACTCCAAAATCGCTCCAAGCTGCGAATTTTAAAAGTTCAATTTTGGTGTCTTTTTCTGAATGCCTTTGGAAATACGATAAAATCGATATTAGAAAAATTTGAACCACAAACTCGAAGAGGTATTCCACTTTCAAGTTAAGTATCCAATAATTCAGGAAATAAGGAAAATTCTTGTTTGAACACGTAGTTCTGGCTGCAGGACTTGGCAACCCTGACATTTGTGCCTCGGATTTCTCCCGACCATCTTCCATTTCGCTCTTCACCGCCGCGGAGGGGAAATATTAATTATGCCAGATGCAGCTGCTGCCTCCGGAGTTTCTAGGATTCCTGTCTGCGGATATTGCATCTGTCTTCGGCCCCCAAAAACCTGGGGACTTCGCCGTAGAACGCAGACCGGGCTAATCAGAAATCATGGAAAATAATCCCCCCAATCCTTGGCATTTCCCCGAATCAACCAGTCTCGGGTCTTCCGCTCTTTTTCTTTTTTCTTTTCTTAAGCCTTTTAAGCCATTACGATATTTATGTAAATTTATTGAGCAACAAGCGGATTTCAATTAAAACGCCATGCAGACAGATTTAATAAAGGCGTATACGAAAAGGGGGCGTGTGGGGGCGTGTGGGGGCGTGGCGACAGGCAAAATAACTTTAAATTAATTAAAAACGCGCCGGGCAAAAATGTTTTAAGCTTGCGATGACAACAAACGCGGGCGTCAAGCCGTTTTCGTGGGCAGGAATCTCAGAGGGAGCGGCCGAAAAAATGGGGCTGGGGAAATGCAGGAAAATTCAGTGGGGGCTGCTGGGAAATTGCAGAGGAAAATTACGGGCAGCAGCAGCAGCAGCACACATCTACGCCGAGGGTAGCAACTTCTACGGGCTGCCAAGGCGCATCAATGTCGCGAAAATTAATTGAAATGAAGGCTGGAATGTTCCCAAGGACCTTTACGCGGGCAGGGAGGGCTTTTCCGCGAGGCCAAAGCTGCTGCAGCCGATGCGCGGAAAATGAAATAATAAAGATGCGTTCTCATGTCTCTGCCAGCGAGAAAACTCCTTCGGGGCAAAAATAGTTTTAGGCGGGCGCATCGCAATGAAATGGAAATTTCAAAACTACACCATGCTTAAACAAATTTTACGATGACTTTAAGAGCTGTTCCTATGGTGAGATATGCATCTACACCATGTTTGAACCAATTTTACGATAACTTCAGAGGCTTTATTAAAAGTGTGTTAAATATTCTCATAATATAAGCATGTTTCATAGGATGTTCTTATAATGTTTTTAGGTCTGTTTTAAAAATTGTGGTAGCTTATATGTCATTTTAATGCAGAAAACCCATAATTGGTATGTTTATTTTTACATTTTATATTTTTCCAGATCTTAAACATTTCTTTATGATGTCCTAATTCAGATATTACAAGAGTTAAGATATAGCAACATAAGTTTTTATAAATTAACAATAGTATATTGGATGCTTTTCGGTCGGTTAAAATCTAAGTAATTTTATATGTTCTTTAAAAATTTAAGTAAAGCAGAACAGACCCCTAAAAGAATAGATATTTTGATCATCGACAATATTCATAGGAAAGTATTCTTAAAGTACAACATATAACCATAACATTACCACTTTGTATACGATTTTATGGTTTGTTTCAATGCGGAGTTATTTTTTATATCCTTTAAAAATAAAAATATACAGTTTGTTTGTTTCACAAAAATAAAAAGTATTAGGGGTGATCTTAAAAATGTTCGTAGTATCTCATTCCTTATAGATAAGAAGTGCCTGGCTTCCCACTGACCCGATTTATACACTTGCACTGATTATTTATGATCCGAAGCCAAGTTGCTTTTTGGCCACTGACCAGTTGGAGAAAATTGCTGTGCGAGTGGGACAGCAGGATGGAGAAAGAGAGAGCTTAGGCCAAAACATTACCGCACGTCCGCAAAGCTCCGCTTCAGTTGCAGCTCCAGTTCTTGCCCCCTGACCCCCAAAAAGTTGCAGCCAACAAATGAAATTAAGCAAATAAATTTTGAGGCGGATTAGTTGGGGGACAAACTGCTGAGGCGTGAGTGGGTTGAGAAAAATGGGTAAAAACCAGGGAAAATCAAGGGGGGAAATTAGGGAAAGAGGGTCTGGAAAAAAAAAACTAAAAACGAACTGCGGAACGTTTTGCGGCTTAGCGAGTTATCTAGCAAGTCGTTTAGCCTTTTCTATGTGTTTTTTATTTTTTATTTTTTTTTTTATATTGCGCGACCAGCTCTACCTTTTGCACTTTCCACCGCCTCCTCCGGCGGAGCGAAGAAAATTGCACACGAAATTGGAGTTTTCGAGTTGAAAATTGGAAGTCGTGCGCTGCTCCCGTCGAGGCAATTAAAATGTTGAGTCCTCCTCGTCCTGGGGCCAGGCCAAAATGCGTCCGGACTTGAACTCCGCTCCCTGGCGGCTGCCCCATTATCCTGCCACAATTTTCCCCCCCACCCCATATGTGTGGAAATGCGGAAAAGTGCGGCGGGGAAAACAAATCCAAGCTCTCTATTCACTCAGCTCAACCTCACGGTACGGGGATTGGGGATTGGGGGTTGGGGTAAAAAAAAGGAAGAAAATAATCCTCGTCTCGGCCTGTTGATACCCATGAAAAGTCGCGGAAAAGCTACATACATCAATTTTCATGGCAAACGAGGGGGGTGGGGGTATGAGGACGGTGGAATCAATCAACTGGTTTATGGAAATTCGCTTATGACATGTGACGAATTTTTATTATACACCGTTGTTATAGCTCAACTTTGGTTTATGAATTTTGGGAGGAGATTTTCCCCAATACTTTTATTATATACATTAAACCCGATTATGTCTGCAGTAAGGAAAATATTTGTAAATTTAGATTTAGATTTAAAGATGTTTTTAAAAAAGTCACAAATATAGTCACAAAGATTTTTTAATTAAATATGTGTTTTAATCTATAGTATTTTCTTTGCAATTATAGTTACAGTCTATTATAAATTAATTGTTTTAGAAATTATAGTTTAACTTGCACTATTTAATTGATAATAACTCTTTTAATATTTTTATTTATAAATTTTTAAGAAAATATCATTATTAATGAATTGCATTTATAAAGCAATCCTAAGCTTCGGCTAGACTTCTACCCATAAAATCACTTATAATAAACACATAAGTAAGAGAAAATCAATCAAAACTAAGGAAACGGGCTGCCTTTTGATTTGATTAAGTGCAGCACACTTTGAGGACATTCAACTGGGGGAAAAGGATTATCGATGATGATTGAAATGCATTGATTTCTGAGATGCAAAATATGCCCAAGTGGAGACAGTTTTAATCAAACAAGTGCTGTGGGGATTTGTGGGATTAACTTCAAAAGTACTTGGAATACAGTTTTGAGGAAAGGGCAGATTATATTTTTATAATTAAAATAAGTGAATGCAACTAATGGTGATTTTTAATAGCTGCCATATTTCATTTGCTTAGGGCAGTGGTTCTTTCTGGCATTCTCTGATTAAATTAGCTTCTAAGTTTACGAAAGTCTTGTTCTGGGACATATTTACTCATAGCTATCCCAAAGTGCATTAAACACTAACAAAAAATTCCATTTTTTTTCTGTCATTGCAGGTGAGTGCAGTTTCTTTCATCTTTATTTCGGTTCGTTTCATTTCCCTGGACTAAGCCGGTTCTGAAAAAAGAAAATAAAAAGGAAAACAGGGAAGACGGGAAGACGGCAAAATAGAAAAAAGCCGAAACTTTTTTCGTACAACTTTGTTTGGCTTTGTCTGTGGTTCGGCCATAAGTAAGTAAAAGCAAATTTTTTCCCTTTTTCCCGGATGCGTTTTCCTTTCTCCTGCCATATTTTCCGGGGTGTCTGTGTGTGTGTGTGTGTCTGTGTGAGAGGGGTGGGGGAGGGGGGTCAGAACCAAATATGTCAATGATAAATGGCATAATCTTTTTAGCCCACAACAAACTTCGCCTCCTTCGGCCGTAATGATAATGCACAAAAATTATGCTAATAGCTTAATGCCATCGCACTTAAGCGCTAAGACAGCAGCGCCCAAGATGACAGCGCCCAGACGACATCTCGTCCTCAGAAAGGAGTCGTGATTGTGCCAGAGTGCTTCTAGCTAACCTCTGGGTATATTCACTTTGGGGTCCTGTTGGTGGCACTTCCTGACGTCCCTAAAAACCTTAGTAAATAAAAAATTAACATTGAATTACTTGGGGGCTTGAAATCACTATTAAGGTGTCTAAAAGTATGCAGTGAAATTATCTTGTGATAGCAATATATTGTTGCATTCTTTTAGACATATTTATATTCAAAGTGGAACAGTTAACATGAATGAATTACCGAATGGTGGTTAACAATTTTTATAAAATAATATAAAGATAATAACTTTTATCATCTTTAGTAATTTTGTATAACTTGTTGGCTGTTAATAAAAGCTGTTTAATGCTTAGGAATATTCTTATATCAGAACTAGGGTATCCCCAGTTCGTTGCTTTCCACCGAAGATGGCATTAATTTAGTTTCGCCAGGCTTCTGTTGTCGTTTGTCTGTCGACGCTTCCAAAACTTGGCTTCACTTCTGGTACTCGGACTTTGGGACTTGGACTTTGCTTGGCCAGTTGTGTTAGCTGACCCCAACACGGGGCATTTTGGCAGCTGGGACCACAGCACACAGCACAGCAACAACGGCAATTGCAGTGGGCGCAATTGCTTTTGGCCT
The DNA here is from genome assembly GCF_014743375.2 of Drosophila subpulchrella. Classification (NCBI taxonomy): domain Eukaryota; kingdom Metazoa; phylum Arthropoda; class Insecta; order Diptera; family Drosophilidae; genus Drosophila; species Drosophila subpulchrella. Next base: position 27,518,868 of record NC_050613.1, on the reverse strand, counting down.
GGCCAAGAGCTTTTGGGCCAAAATGGAGAATAGGAAAGAGGAGCAAGCAACTTTTCTGGCCTAATGTGCAACTCCAAATGGCCGTTGCTCTTGCTGTTGCACAAACTTATGGCCAAGCGAAACTTTCGTGAAAGAATCATTTTTGGATTGGCACAGATGTGACAAGAGGATATACACAACAAGGATTGAAGGGGATTCGAGGAAATGAAATGATCATAAATCCAGGCAGGAAGGGGAAGTGTGCAGAGCAAGATGGACGGGAAAAGCTTTCAGCACAAATCTTTGGCATTTCATTTTTGAATTTAGAAGCAGGAATTTAAGACTATGCATTGTAGAGTCTTGGTAAAAAATTGAAAAACAATTAAGTGTTTGAAAAACTTTTAAGAATTTGCTAACCCAAAAATATATAATATTGGTTACCTAAAAAACCCAACAACTTTTCAAGCAACATGAGAACTAAAATGTTAAAAACCAAGCCAACCGAATGGGAAAATTAAAAAGAAATGCTCAAGTACTGTCCTCGCAAAAAAGGGCTTGTAAAACTGGGAAAAAAATGGAAAAGAGGGAGAAGAGTGTTGCAAAGCAGCAAAAACTAGATAACAAAAAGGGGGAATTGCGAAATGCGAGGAGTCCCATAAGCACATGAAAAACGATTTAAGCGCTGCGTCAGCGGAAGAAATGATTTTTTAAGTACGCACCGAAACAAGAAAGCCGAAGAGCGAAGAAAAATTGCTAAAGCCGGAAAAACACTAATAGTGAGATGCAACAAATAACGACCAAATATCCATCACCGCAAAGCTAGACGAATATTAGCCGAAAATGCGAGGGAAAACTGCAAGAATACCGGGCAAAGCTAAATGATTTTTGTGGAAATCATGAAAAGTGCCAAATCAGCTGAAAAGCGCAAGACGGAAAAGCAAGAACCCTGCGAAGTCGATGAAGATGAAGCCGCAGACGAAATATTAAATGATTTGCAGCAGATTTTCCGCGCACATGCAGGATATACACATCTGTGTGTGCGAGTGTGTTTGTTTGTGTGCCTTAGGGACATCATAAGCAGCCAAAGGATTCGTATACGGATTTGCAGGCCAAAGGCAACCAGAGTGCAAATCGTGTCGGGCAGCCGCCAAAGTGAAAAGTGCAGCGCCCTGCACACAGCAGATTTCGTGATTTCCCCACCATCACGGTATACGCATTTGCGAATGCCCTTAGATGGGGATTTTGAAGACCAGTTTTCACACTATCTATCGAACTAGAAAAGTATTTCTTTAAATTGATTTTATTTCAAGTGCTACGTTTTTTACTTTCACTGGATTTTTTAAATCTTGGCTTTGTGTTTTCAAAATATCAAAAAATGAAGTTTGATGTTATCCGTACACAATGACGTTATTAGATCTTAATATTAACGACTTTCGAATAATGGTTTTTTGGCCACAAAATGTGGTCAAGAATTGCAAATATTTTAGTGCATACTTTTAGACACCTTAATAAGTGATTCAAGTTCAAGAATTGGGTTTTTGGTGCCTCAGAAATTGCAATATCACTTATCTAATATGAAAGTGTATCGCTGGACTGGAATTAACTTTGTGTTCTTCAAGCCCTTAAATTTCATTTTCGGTGTCGAAAAGTATGCAAAGTATAAAGGAATATATATTGTTGCATACTTGTAGACACCTTAATAGGTAGTTTAAAAATCCATGTGTAATTCTGATTTATCTATTCAGCATATACCTTTAAACAATTTATTTTACTTTTACTATAGAACTAGCTAATACATTTAAACGCTTGTTTGACTTTTACTGTTTAGTTTTATTTTTTTTTGTATTTCTATAGAGCTGTGAAATATAATCCTGAGGTGGCTATTTTCGAATACAGTTTTCCTTTCGCTTTGCTGTATAAAAACCTTACGTTTTGCAGATCTTAGACCTAGTTAATCAACTCTGTACCAGAGGGCAAAAGAAATAGGGCAATGGCATGTGCAACCTACAAAAACACCAGGACCAGTAGAAGCACCACCCATATTAACACACACGTAGAGAGATTGCTTTTGGAGTTTATTGAGCCTGACATTTTAGGCAGGAGGAGTAGAGGGGTTTTGGGCCAGTTCATTTCATTGGCATTATGATTGGAAGCTGTCGTCGTTTGCCTCAAATTGTGCAAGTTATGTGGATGTGGTGGCTGTGGTTCAGTGCCCATTGGATGAGGCTGCATTCGAGGATATCCGAAAATTTCGCACAAACGGAAATGACAAAAAACGTACGTATGTAGTACGTATGGGGGGCGGGTTAGGACCAGCACTCAATGCTGACCGCAGGTCAACGAGGGTTATGGTGGGTTAAGAGGGGGGTTTTTTTTTTTGGTACACAGAGCGAAGCGTTACCGAGAGACACTGGGAAAAAGGGAGCCAAAGAGCTGGTTAGCTGAAGAGCTGGAGAGCTGGAGAGCCACACGACACATTTGCCACATCAGCAAATGATGTGAAAATGTCATTTCCAGGCGCAACTGCCAAAGGTAATGGCCAAAAATGGGACAAGGGGTCCTGGATCCCGAAACCCCAGTCCCGTACCCCCAATTCCGTATACCAGTTCTCCCACATGGCACTAAATTTGCGGCAAGCGAGCGCAAAAAAGGTCCACAAACTGCGAAACTAATGATGGGTAAAGAGGGTTGGGTTCAAAGGCGGTCCTTATCAAATTGCGCATACATGGATGTCGCACAGCTCCATCAGTATGATCATATGACCATCCTCTATCCTCCCTATCCGGAGGCTGGCCCATTTCATTCACACTCACATTTCCATTCCCACTGAATGGCAGCAAATCAAATTTAATTGAAGCACAAAAATCTGTTGCCTACTTTTGCGGGCAATGGAACAATTCCGTGACTTCCTGTACGCCCCTGTTCTTTGCCACCTCCCCTTCGACCACTGGCAATTGACAGGAACGCTACTAATTTGGTTAAATGTTTGATTGAAGTTTGGCCAACTGCTCTCAGTGGCCAATAGGTTTAATTATATCAGGCTGGGTGTAGCAGACCCTAGTTGGAGCATCAAATTAATGGGTGGGATTAGGGGTTGTTGACTGTAGTCACGATGTGTAGGGGTTGTGATTTGGTTGCTTTTGTGATTTCCTAAAATACAAAAGTCAAAGTCACTGATGAAAAAGTGGAATAAAAAAAATAAATATGTACCCCTTCACATGGGGTATTAAAAAAGTAGTTTTTTTTATTTTTAAACATTGCGAAATTTGATTTTGTGTTTATAAACACATATAAATACCCATATTTTAAGGAAAAAGTGACTTTTTTTTATACATTTTGATGGTGGTCTAGCTGGTAAAGACGTCCGGTCAATAAATAATCGTACAAAAGTACCTGGTTCGAGCCCACGCCACGGCAAGTGTACCCTTTGTTTATTTATTTTTCTTTTTTTTTTTAATTTATTTAATTTTTATTCTTATTAGTTTCACTTTTCTATTTACCAAATTGTTTAAACGGTTGTTAAAAGAGTTTAGATTAGAATAAACGTTATTGGTATGCGTAAAGCTGGACCAAAAGCACCATAGCCCTCTTTAGTCATTGTATGACAAGAAGCACGCGTGGCCGAATGGTTAAGACGTCTGGCTATGGTGTGAGCAGTTTCGGGTTCGAGTTCATGCCGGGGTTGTCTGAGGTAAGGATTTTTCCATTTGTTATTTATATGTTTATAAAAAGTATTTATATAAAATAAATCTTACATAAATACAGGTAAACATAAAAATTTATATACTATATTACCATGTAATAATTGCCTTTAAAATTAGAAACGGTTTTATCCATTTAAAATCCAAAATTGGTATACAAAACCAACCAAATTCCTCAAATGTAGAAAAAGGTAATCTTAGAAAATAAATATTTTTTTTCTTATTTTAAGAAAATTTTCCTTAATTTTAAGGTTATTTACCATACATTCAAGAAAAATTTGTCATTATTTCCAGAAATGGCAAACCATAAATTCAAGAAAATTATTTACTTAAAATAAAGGCGAGTCGCCGTTGGCTCAAAATCATAGGCGATTTTCTTGATTTAAGGGCGAATTTCTTGATTTAAGGGCGATTTTTTTTTTGGGTGTAGTATTTGAATTAATAAGCATAGTATTCAGTACAAAACATATTACAATGAATTGCGGCATTTTTTGCGAATCAAGTTGGAAAAAATATTAGAAACATTGCTAGCAATAATTCCTTTAACATTTTTTAACAAAACATATTACTATAAATTGCGGTATTTTATTTTAAAACATGCGAATCAAGTTGGAAAATAATAGAAACATTGCTAGCCTCGCTTAACATTTTTTAATTCTATGAAATATATTTTATTAACCTTTCCATATTAAAAAAAGAACAATAGATGAAAATAAAAGCGAAATTTTCTAATTTGATTATGAAATTAATGTATTTTTTACGTTTTATTGCCTGCCACATTTAACACGCAGCCCAACAACGTGTAATTTTAATGAGTAAATTCACAGAATTGGCCCTAAAACAATAACATTTTTTTTTATTAGCCCCCGGACACTAGACAAATTTGAAAACAAATATAAAGGTTAGCAATAGCTGTCAAAAGACTTGAGGTTTGTTTGTTAGAAAACAAACACCAAGAGCAGTGAGGCACAAATGATGAAAGCGTAGATCAATACTTCCTCCCAGTCGACCCATGGGCCGGGTTTCATTCGGGCTATCTTCGCATCAGCCCTTATCAGGCGCATGCACTGATTGGCCAGAATCTGCATATTGAATTGGATCGTATTGTTCGCCGTCCGCACGCGTAGCAGATGGTTGTAAAAACGTCTGAAGCTGAGTCTGAAGGCCCGTTCGTAGATCTCGTCCAGTATCTCGCGAGGCATATCCATCCGGGCCAGGAGAAGGTCCTGAAGTCCTCGTTCCGCTTGGTCAGCCGGCTGGATCTCCCTGAGTCCCGTCAGACGGCGATGATCCCGTCGAGATGGCCTCATCAGCAGGCGCTGCAGGATCCTGCGCAGCACCGCCTCCTGGAATGGAGGAATGTGGTGTTCCGACCTGCTCGATTTCTGCAGCAAGTGCATAGCCTCTTCGTAGTCCCCGCGGCACATGGATATGATAATACTGTCGGCAATTTCGCGCTGACGGTAGGTCAGCCTCAGATTTAGTCCCGGCATTGAAAATAGTATTCAAATTAAAATGTGAAAATTTTTTGAAAATCGGAGATCTCTGACTGGCTTGTGCCCTTGTTCAATGGTGTTTGAAATGATTGTGATCAGACCTTGTGTTCTCGGGCTGCTTTGAAAGGTTCAGATAATGCTAAGGCTGCTTTGATATATACTGTGTTTATGCTATGTCTATTTCATGAAATCAATTCATGAAATGAGGAAATTCGTGTGTGCATAAACACCGTTTCATGAATTCGATAACACACGAAAGTTGACTATGAATTCAGTCCCAATTTCCGAAATGCTGAGGCACAGCCTACTTCACAGTCTACTATTCAAATTCGAAAAACTTGACATCTTTACTAATATCATTTCATGAATTTGTCTGTGTTGTATAAACAGGGGCTATTATAATTTCATGTATTCATGTATTTATACTTAGACTTCACGGAAGTACCCTTAAATATATTATTCTTATATCCTTGTTATATTTTTTTCGTTTGGAGTCATTTTGAAAAATATATTTCATAAGATTCCCCTAAGAAGTATAAAAAGTATGAAATGAAATATCTTAAATGTTATTTTTTCACTTCTACATTGTAAATAAAATAATATTTTAAAAAATAAGAACCTAGAATAACAGCGATAGTATCTTTAGGTATCATTTTTATTTCTTTTCTTCGTGTATCAATTTTCTTTTAATCTTTTTATATTTTATTTGCATTTAAGTGGCCCTAAGTTATATTTATTTATATTTCATTATTTTTTTTAGTGTGCTTTGATAACGTTTGGAGTCTTATAAGTTTTACAACTGGGTTTCACGTAATTCCCCCAAGAAGTGTCAAAAAGTAGGCAATAAAATATTTTTTTGTTCTTTTACACTGCTTTGCTTGATTTGATTAAATATATTTTACTATAGTAAGCTATAAACAATTTTTTAAATTAGAAAGAGAGTATAACTCCGATAGCATATTCTGGGGCCATTTTAATTTCTCTTCTTCGTACTTCGATTTTCTTAAATTTATTTCCTTTTAACCAAGACCACATCTCCTTTTTTCGCCAGCTCTTGGCTCAGTTAAGTCCAGTCCATTGACCTGGCCTTGTGTGGATTTGGACTTGGTCCTGGACTTTCTTAACGTTTTTGGCGTTACCCCCGCACAATTAATTTTGGCGATTTACTTAATTCCTTTTTCTGTCTATCGAACCAATTAGGGGTGTGCTCTGTTCAATTTTTTCGATTTTGATTGATGCATTCCGTACGAGGACGTGAGTGGCTTGCCTTGGTTCAAGTTATCCGCATTACTCATACGAGATTTCACTTTATCAAACTTCTAGTTGCGTTTTCATCAGCATTTTCCGGCCTTTTTATTAGCTTTTCCTTTGGGCCATTTCATTTGCATTCTTCACTGGCGTTGGTTTTATTTGTTTGCTGGCAAGGCAACAAATGATGCGTAAGAAATGCTTTAATAAACATGGAACCAGTTTCCTTTTTTTTTTTTTTGGAGGGGGCAGGAAGATGGTAGTTTGCTTTCCGGGCCATTTGCCTGGAAAGTCTTTAAGTTGGGTCCCGCATATACATATAGAGATGGTTCGTATCGGAAGGTACGTGTAGTTTTCCGGGGGGCCGCACATCTATTCCGTTTGTTTAAGGGCTAATAAATATTTTAGCTGGGGTGGTGCAGAAAAATATGTTTGCAGCAGTTGGAAACAAACGAGCGAGCAAACGAGTTGAGTAAATCAAGCCGCACTTCCGTTTCAAGCTTGTGAGCTGGGGGTCCCATGGTGGAAAACCCCCTAAAAAGCAGCCCCCAACCCCTGTACCTAAAAAACCCCTTTTCCTGCCCTTGTGTGTCTGCTGTCTGCTTTCTAACTGAATGAAAGCCTTGGCGCGTTGACTGATTTCGAATGGATTTTCCACGCTTTGCATGTGTGAGTGTGTGTCAGTGTTTCAGTGCTCGAGTGTGTGCGAGTATCTGTGTGAGGCACAAAATCCCGTAGGTGCAAAATAGCGCACTCCAGGCAACGAAGCATGTGCACATTTGTGTTTTTTTTTTGTTTTTTGTATTTTTTCATCCTTTTCTGCCGACTCTGTGCCGGTCCTCTGCTCCTTTTTGTATTTCATTTGTTTTGTTTCATTTTTTTCACCATGAACAACAGAAGAAAAGATTTCAGGGATGTACAAGCAGGTGCTCAGCGAATAAAAACTTTATTTGTAGCAAGGTTAATATTTAAAAACATAACACCTAAAAATAAAAAAAAGAAATATTTCTTTAAAAAATAATTAAAAATCTAAGAACTTAATTTAAGCACCTATTATTTAGCTTATAAATGAATTTTAAGATAAGCTTATACAACAAAATAAATTTGTAAACTTACATTTACCAGAAAAATTTTCAAATTAAAATTTTAAAAAGCATTTAAACAGCATGCAAATTAAAGAAAATCTATCAAAAAAGTTAAAGGGATGGCAAAATAGATTTGTAAACATAAAAGCGTATAACATTTTTAAAATGTATACCGAAAAACATTGAAATAGCTTGGAAATTTCAAGTTTTGATCACCTAAATAATTTCAAAGTTAACTAATTGTATTTAATTTTAAAAAGTAAATTTAAAAAATGTAGAGCATTGTAGGTGACAGAATTACAGGTAATTCCAAATGTCGAGCTGGTAGCACTTCCACTCCTTTTTTGGCCTGGTCCTCGACTGAGGTTTCATTGTTCCCATTGTTGTTGCTGTTGTTTAAGAAACAGGCGGCAGAAGACGAAGCCGAAGAAAGAGGAGAAAGCGGTGAAAGGGGCTGAAGAGGGCAGGGGCAGTGGCAGGGGCAGGGGCAGAGCAGAAAAAGAAGGGGCAAAATTGTGCGGCAAAATAAAATAAACAAACGTTTGGACGGACGCACTTCTGGGATTGGTAAGGGAATGGGAATGGAGCTGCCTCTTTGTTTCCTCCTCTGTTATTTTTTTCCATTTTTATTTTTCCAGCGATGTGCTTAAGCGGAAAACAACATTTTGCTACTGGTGTTGCAGGTTGCAGATTGCAGATTGCATATTGGAGATTGCATGTTGTATGTTGCTAGTTGTGGCGGCTGCAACTGACATCCGGGGGACTTATTGAGGTGTTAGGCTAAGATAATTTCAAAAATTGAATCTTATGAGGAACGAAAAAGAAAGGAGTGAGAAATGTCATAGAGATGGAGAGAGTGCTCGCCACTCTTTGGCCAATGCGGCGTATACGTGATATTGCGTATACTTGATATTGCTGCACACAAAAGAAACGTGATAATCAAGACATGGCAACAAGAGACGAAAGAGTGGGTAATAAACATACAACCAAGATGGGCATAAGCTGATTGCTTCAGTTTGCAATTTACTCGTCCCCAGATGGAGTATATCCATATATATATAGAGCTATATATGTGCATATGTGGCGGGCTGAAGACTTGATTTTTGATCATATATCAAAGCTGACCGAAAACGGAAGTCCCTACAACAGCTGTGTGTGTGGTGTCCTGTTGATTTCCTGTCTTGCCAGCTGCTCGAGTGTGTGTTTGTTGTATATAGGTTCCTGTTCCTGAGAACTGAATAATGTCTCCCAACGGAATATGGTCAAATGCAGGGCGAGAAATAAATGGAAACTATATTAAAATAAAGAAAAAAAATATATTTTATATAATATTTAATAATGTGGGTGCTTAACGGACGGACAGACAGACGGACATGGCTTGATCGACTGATCAAGAATATGTATACTTTATAGGGTCGAAATTGCTTACTTCTACCTGTCACATACCTTTCGACGAATCTAGTATACCCTTTTACTCTACGAGTAAGGGGTATATAAATATTGTGTTTCCAAAACTTTTTCCCTAGTGCATTTACCCCCTGGTTTAATGTCCTATTCCTGTTTTTCGTCATTCGCTTAGCACAGCAAATTAGCATTCAGCCAACATGTGTTTGGCTGTCAGTCTGGAAAAGCCCCTCCACAACTTTTCCCCTTCATTTTCCAGCTAAGTGTGTCACATTAAATGATACGCAACACTTGACACCAAAATGAGCCAAAGAGGAAAACTAAAACCGAAAGCCAAGGAAGTAGACCAAAATGGAGGAAAATCGACACACAGACAAGTGCATGTTCGTACTTTATTAATGAGTTGTTTGGAGGAAAAATCAATAGGGAACAAATTAAATCACTACTCTAAAAAGGGGGTTCCTTTTTTAATGGTTAGGTATGTAATATTGTTTTTTTAGCTATAAATGTGAGGGTATTTTCTCAAAGGCAATGTCGCATATACATATGCAAATCAAGGGCCACAAAACGGAAGTTGATTTCAAGTTTTCTTAGCCCGAGGCAAAGACAAAGGTTTTATGGAAAAAAAAAGAAAAGAGCTGGGGTGAAAAGCAAATAGAAGTTGACTCAAGACAAACAAACAAGCAGAGGGCAAGTCAAGAGGTGACAGGAAACAAGATGCGGTACGTGCTCAAGATCCTGGGACAGAGTAGGCACTACGAAGTCCGTCTTTCCAGCCCCCCAGTCCGAGTCAACCCGTCAAGCCGAGACATTCGATTTCGAAATAGCCCCCCCGTCCCGAAATCACGCCCAAAATTCCCAGTTAAAACTGAGAACGACGGATCGAAGAAGAATTCGGGAGATTTGAGCCAAGTGCATAGTAGACAAACAATGAAGACCAAGTCCAAGCAGAGTTCGCCAATGAAAGCGGTTAAGAAAATGTCAAAATCTAAAGTCTCGACTACCTGCAAGGCCATCAAGCCGAAGAAACAGCAGAAATCTTTGAAGAATCCGTTGAAGAAACCCTTGCGACGTTCTCCGCTGATGCGTACCGCCATGCAGCCCACAATTTTAGGTTCCGCCAAGGTAAAGCCGCTGGTCAAATCGCATGTGACCTTCAAGAAGAGTCAAAAAAAACCGATGAATGCATTGCAATCCCTGGGAATGTCCCGCAGGACCAAGCTCATAGATGCCAGTCCGCAGAAGAAATCGGCCGCTACTCCGGTGCTCTTCCTGCTCAAGGACTCAAAGGGCCAGAAAATAAAGAAGTCTTCGACGGCGGGAAGAAGGAAACAACGATTGCCCCGCATGGATCCCCGGTGGATGAGTCAAGTGGAGAAGAGGACCGCCACCGAGGGTGTGGACTTCTTCTATAATCTGGGCATGAGAGGCCAGAAGGCGAAGGATCAACAGGTGCGACAGCAACGTGGTGGTGGAGGAGGAGCAGGATTCGAGGCCAGATTGGCAGGCGGAGAAGGAGTAGGTGGAGGTAGAGGAGGATCTAGATTGGGTGGTTCGGCTGCTCTGCCAGGATCAGGGAGACCCGGCCCATCTGGACTATCGTCCATTGTCGGCGGTGTCATCGCCGCCAAGGATGTGGTGGTGCCGCTGACCAACCGACTGCCCATCATCGACTTCATCTCCACCAACGAGTTTCAAAATATGTATGCCTCTTCCATCCGGAAGCCGCAGTCCTGGAGATTTTTCCATTGACGAGTGGCGAGTAACGAGTGAATATGTAATAAGTGGATCAATATTTCCTTGACAAAATGGTTTCGCGACTCCATATTTTTATATATTTTCAAGTATAAATTATCCGTGAATCAAATGGAGATGAGACAAAAATTATTTAAAACTAACGAGTAACGAGTGCACATAACTACCAAGAAAGAGGTTTTAAAGTGATATGTATATTTTCCTTTTATTGTCGTAAGCAAGGCAAATTACAGTGAATCTAATGGATTTTGTGAAAATATTCAATATCTTAACCAATAACTAAACTTTAACCAACGATTTCCGATATAAATCTGATCTTAATATGGAAAACCTGCGACATGGGTAATGGATTCAGTAATCAACGAGTATGGAATTTCTGAACAACAACGGAAAAACTTATCCGCACAAGTTTCAAACGAACGCGAAACATTTTCATTTTGGTTGGTTTATTTGGACATACCAGAAATACATATTCCCAAATGAAATTGTTGGACAAGATGGTGTGGGAATGGGAATGGGTTTTGGGTTTTGGGAGATGGGGGATTGGGGTCTTGGGTCTTGGGTCTGGGATTTTCGGATGGATTTCGGGTTGGCTTCCGCGAGGTCGGCGGGGCAGTAAGCGAACTTTTGCGCAAATTATCTGCGTCGCGTTTATTTCGCGCAAACAAATCGCAAAAGTTTTGCAGACGGCGACCCAGCGACTTGGACTCCTTGCTCCTCCTGAATCCCCCGGCTCCTCCCAAACTCATCATCGTCCTGGTGCAGTTGTAAAAGTTTTGCCGGCACAAAAGTTTCGGGGGCCAGAAATCCTTGCTCCCGGCATCGGTTTTTTCGGGGGCATCTTGCAGCAATTTACGGGAAGAAACTTGAGAAGCGAATGGAAGATGGAATCCAGGCAATTGATGCAGCACCAGCCCCCCAAAAAGGGGGTCGAAAGGTCAAGGGGGCGGCACGTTCCCATTCTGCCATTTGTGTTGTTGCAACGAGAGTTTTTCGGCTTGTTTTCATTTTCGCCGCCGGGGAATTTGCATTTTGCCCAGAAGCCCAAGACGACGACTGCGGCTTTTAACCGCAAACCGAACGGAAATTGAGATTCATTTAATTCATTGTGCGCCGAGCTGGATTTTTGGGGTGGCAAAGGGTTAAGCATTGTATTGCACGTAAAGAAAAGATGATTTCATTAGAATAGAATGGTAATTTAAGGAAATTTTTGGAAATTCATAAAAGTTGCAATATTTACTCGTTACTCTTGTTTCTTCAAATGAGATATTCTCCAGTTACTTAGCTCCATTTAATTTCTGTTCTTTTTTTGTTGTTACTCTGATTTGTTGGGTTGTTAATAATAAAGAATAATTATGAAAGGAATACTATTATATTTTTATGTTAATCGTTATGGTTACTCGTTATAGTTACTCGTTACTAGCTACTTTAGAGAAGTTTTGTGTATGAAAAGAACGGCTTATTATATATATTTTTGAAGACTTTTTACGGTGTATGTGAAAACTTCGTTGACAGGCATAATCAGCAGGAACAGGGGAAAAAGGGGTTGTGCAAAAGAAGAGCAGCAGGAGGAGCTCTGGAGGATCTGGAACCACAACCGACAACATTTAAATGACTGCAGCGACGTCAACGGCAACGCCTTTGCTAATATTTATGCCCCGAGCTTTATAATCGTGGCCAGACCGTGATTCAGGCGGGGAATTGGAGGGATTTTGAGACGGGAATGGTCGTTGGTGGCTGGTGGATGGGGGATGGAGGCTGTAGGATGTAGGATGTAGAATCCAGGAAGAAGAATGGTGGAGGGCCAGTGTCCGCCCGAAAGAACATGGCTGAAAGCGCACTTTTGGCCAGTCGAAAAAATCCTTGATTGCATTCAAGTTGAAGAGCAAGGGGGCCTTTGAAAAAAAAAGGAGAGCGGTGCCATCGAAGACGCCAATTGGAATGGAGACTCTTTGTGCCACTAAGTGCGGCTGAATTGGCCTGGCTGCCAGGATGAGAATGGGATTAAAGAAAGCCCCCCCTAAGAAGAGGTTACGTAATATTCGATGGGTTGAGCAGGGGTTAACTAAACCAAGATGCAGACAGGCGATATAAAGCTTAATAATCTTGGGGAACCATTAGGCTCACTGTAATTTACAAGTTGTGCTAAAGAAAGATGTTGGTCCTGTGATAAGAGGGCTTAATGGATAGAAATTACTAGTAGTAGCAAAATAAATTGAAAATTATATAAAAAATGTATTATATATAAGAACTTCAGATAAGTGTTTTCTGCTGAGCTTCAAACATACGAATTTTCTCTTAAAATTCTTTAAATATATTTAAGGACAAAGTAAGAAAGGTAATATTTAGTTAGGGCTAGTTGCAGTTTGTTCACATTTATTTAACCAGGTCCTGCACATTTCCAATCGTTTGTTCCTCCTTCTCTTTATTCTGATTTTAATTTTTACAGAGGATTTCCGAGACCTGCGAGTGTCATCTCTTTTCGCATTTAAATTGTGTGTGGCGAGCAAATTTGGTTTTCGCACGATTTCATTTCGGATTTCGCATAAATTAATCATTGCCTCGCTCCAAATTTGTGCGGCCAAAGTGGGAAAGTCCAGGGGCGCAGTGGTTTTCCGGTGCGGATGGTCGCTTGTGGATGGTGTCATCTTGGATTTTACTGGGACATTTCATGGGGCATGTGCAGGGTGGTGACTAAGGGAGGGGTGTATCTGACATGCTTAGAGTTAAACGCACAAAAGCAAGTTGGTTATTTGAATGGGCCAACGGCAATTGATAAACCAATTATGCAGGATGCAAGTGACACTCGACGCCATTCGGGCCATACATATGTGTCTATCTCCCTCACTCTCTGTCTTTCTCTTTCCCTTCCTCTTGCCATATCCCTTTCCCTTTCTTGTAACATCTAACCGTCTCTTTCTCAGTGCCAGTTCCCATTTCGACCTGCTTATTGAACGCAATTACCTGACACAGTTCTGTAGTTTACGCAAAAACGATGTCAATGCACGGGTCAAAGTTCAGTTGAACAAAACAGAGACAGAGATACATATACATATACGTATTGTGTGGTGGTGGGGGTGTGCTTAACTTTCCTTTTCAGGACTTTGTTAATTAGGCAAACCCCTGTCCCCGATCCCAAAAAGCTGATTTCCCACAGTGGAGGCCATCCAACCAATTGACCCAGTAATCCGGGCCAGATAAACTTTCCCGAAAAAAAAAAATCAAGTCGTAACAGAATACTCGCAACAAAAGTGTAATATTAAAAAACAAAGCCCTTCTTGCCCACAAGTGCAGAAATCGAAAAGCAATGCCAACAAGTTGAAAACTGAAACAGAAATCGCCTCTTAGACAAAAACAACGTGAACTCTTCCCCCACAAAAAGTGGCGTAAGCAGCTTAAAAGTAGTGAACGTGGTGTTACTTAGTAATCTATTGGGTAATGGGTAACAACCTACAAAAATTAACAATTTGTTGGAAGTGGTAAAACTAATTTATTTGTGATTTTATAAACTTCTAAGAATAATAAAATAATGAACATGACTTAAAAGCCCTTGAGCAGTCGATATAAAGTATATAAAAGTAAAAAAAAAAAAAAAAAAAAAAAAAAAAATCAGAAAGATTTATTTAAGTCTATACTTATAAAAATTGGCTTTAAGTTAATTTAATAAATACAATTAACATAAAAGTTTTTAAAATAAAAACCTATAAAAAACTTTTTTTTATAATTTTTTTTTTTTTAATTTTTCACCTTAGCCTAACAAAATTGAAGTGCATTTCCTTTCGATAAAAGCGTAATTGATGGCAATTTTCTTTCGTAATAATTGCCGTTGAATTATTTTAATATGGCTGGAGCCGTGGACTTCTGAGTATATGGCCATTCATAACTAATGAAACGCTGGGGGGCCAACTCTCAAGGACTGCGATTACAGGGTAGGCAAGTGCGGAAAGAGGACACCAGTCCGTGGTGACCTCGACCCGGCTATAACTTGTATTTGGTGGCCCATTGTTTTTTGCCGATTTTCCTCCTTTTTTTTATCGTGATTTTTTCTTTGGCTATGGGGAAGATTCGCGCTTACTGGCTTGACCATTGGGCAGCCAGTTATCGCAATCGCAATCGCTATCCATTTCATTTACCGCAGGACAAATTTTTATTGCTGACCCAAGCAGCAAGGACATCGGCATTGTTTCAATATATATACATAAAATTGCCGGAAAAGTTGCTGCAATTGTCCTCATTTTCTTTCAGTTAAGGACGATTTTATTTGTGAGGCGGCGGACGGGGGGGAAACACAATAAATGTTGTGCAACATTTTGCATAAATAACAAGGACATGGACAGGACTATGGCCCCCCTTATGTCCGTTTTGACAGTCGTCAAGTGCATTGTGCACTTTGCCAAAAACAATTTTGCATCTGCAGGATTCAGTGTTGTGCACTCGGTATTCAGCAGCGCCACTCAAGGACACTCGAGTGAATGTTTTTTGAATGAACGAGTGAGTGTTCACTGTTGTTCATACATATTCATACGCAGCGTGCCACAATGTACACGTGTGTGTGTTCGAGTGGGCGTGTAACCACAAGTCAAAAGCCTGTTTAATTATGTTGACAATATGCAAATACCGGGGCTTTTGGACGGACGGCAAAAATAATTGCATTTCGGCTTGCGGTCCGCACTTCATTTTTATTTTTAAATATATTTTGCGATTAGGAATTTGGCAGTTTGTGTTGCATTTTGAGTTCAATGGATGAAAAGTGCGGTGTCTGGTGTGATAAGAGACTCTTGTGCAATTTCCTTGTTCAAATCTTGACAATCCTGGTCCTTGACTTGTGGTCATGGCAAATTTTAAACGTTTTCGTAAGTGATTCATAGCCATTTTCTTCTTTATTTTTGCCAGGCGTTAAATTTTGGATTTAAGACTGGCAAATAAATTTAAATACCGTTTAAGAGGAATACAATTAACTTCAAAACTTTGTTTTTTTGTTTAAAAACGTAAGAGTAGAATCTTTTTAAAACAGGCAAGCACATTTATTTTTAATGCGACATTTTAATTTAAATTAATTAATTTATTTTAATATTGGTTTATAAAAAATATGTTCGTTTCAATTGCCAAAAGTCAAGTTTGACTGTATTTAAATGCTTCGATTGATTGAACAATTTTCACATCATTGATTTAATTAGTGTTTTGTTAGCGTCTCTTCTGTTTAATTATGTAGAATAATTTGATTTTACAGCAGATTTCAATTGACATGTGATGGCTTACAGCATTTTGTTGTACTGTTTAACATTTTAATTTTGATTTGAACTGTCTGTGTAAAATAAAACTATTGCTTGATAAATTTAGTGTTAAATATTTTTGGACTTTTACATATGATTAACTATACATGATAGACAATTAATGGATTTATTATAACAATAGGACGTGGAACTTCATGAACTAAGCATAAACAATCTTTAATTAATTTATGATTTCAAGTGGTTTGCTTTGAATCCCGACTTGACCCTTAACCTGCGGTTTTTTTGGTGGTCTAAAGGGCAATTTCGCCATGGATGATTGGATTTCAGCGGTGGCAAATTGAAATCTGTTTCCGATTGATGGGCAGCAATTTGCGCAGCCTGATATTGACGGGTTGCTTAACTGATGGGGGTTACTCTACACCCCCTATAACCCACCAAACCCCCCCCCCCCCCCCAAGGCCACGGAATTAGCGGGACACATAATGCGATTCATAATGATGGCGAGGCGTGTTAGTTAGGGAGTCCAATTGTTTCCCAGACAATGAATGTCATGTGGTGATTAGCATTTTGAACTGCCAACTTGTGGGCTGGACTTAGAGGAGGAAAGGGGGTTTTGGGGTGGCTGTGGCTTGGGAAAACCCAGCGAGTGTCGCTGACAATTTCCCAGGCTTTAGTTTGTCGTAATTTGAATGCCAACCCGGCTCTCTTGGCTTTATTGTTGTCATATCAAATGCGGCGACTTGGCAATTTATGCTGACAGAATGTCTGCTCTGCAATTTTCATCCCCATCCCCCCCTTTGTAATTGGATAACATAATATTTAACTAATCTATTTGATATACTATACATACTTGTGATAAATGGCCCACTCTTCCATGTCAAGCATTTAAATGTAAATTCCAAATTTAGCATTTCGCATTTCGCAACTGCAATTGCAATTAATGTCAGAAAGGCATTTCAGAGATGACATACCCGCTGCTCAGAAACGGAACAGGGGAGTTTCCAAAACCATTTCCCAAACCATTGTCAGAGGCGTGGCCTAATCAAATTATCGCAAAATTCAATGAATTCGAAATGAGCAGCGTCTTTGAGAGCGATTCAAGTGGTCTGAGTGTCTGGATGTCTGAATGGATGGATGTCTTGGGTGTCTGAATGTCCAAGGATGCCTTCGTGATTGCTGCTGATTGTCGGAGAACAATTATTTGATTTAATTTAAACTCGGAGATTGTCCTAATGAATTGCCCCAGTTGGCGATTAAGCCGGAATCGAAATGTTTGGCCGGGGAATAATTCAATTAAAATGATTGTGCTTTTGGTTCCAAGTATCATAATAAGCTGATTATCTTTATTGATATTATAGGTTGGTCTTTCAAAATCAAAATTTGTTAATGGGGATTTTAAAAGGAGAGAAATGATAGGATTTTGGACACATAAATTGTTGTTATTTTTGATGTCAAGATTATGTGCTGTTTACTTTTAAAATATATTTTGTTACATAATTACCAAATAAACGAATGTGGTGCCCTAATTAAAGTCGAGACTTATCACTAATTAAATAATAAACCCGATTGAGCATCAACCTCAGACCATATCAAATAATTTATTCCGAGAAAATTAATATGGTATAATAATAATGGCAATGTAACAAATAAATAGAGTGGTAAATTAGTTAAAACTTAATTGGCTTCAAGTGTGTATATCCATATTATAAATATAAAAAACTTTCGGTTACCGAATTAGTTATCTCCCAATTAATTGATTGAGAATGTATCCGGTTAAGCACCAATTTCAGACCATATCATTTGGGTTTTTTGTTTTGGGCCTGCCCTTATCGTTTTGGTTTTTCCCGATTTCCGCCTCCGAACTCCGAAACTAATTGAAAGCCCACTGAAATTGGCGAAAGCCACTCCAAATTGCCCGCCGCCCAAAAGCAAGGACCATTAGGGGACCACTTGAGTGTAGCAATGTGTCAATTAACAATTTGCGCGCACTGTGTTTATGATACTGGTTTCGTTGGCCGGGATGCTAAATTATGTTGCCCAACTCTCCCGACCCCTGACCCCTGGCCCTGACAAATTTATGCGCATCATTAGGGCCAAATAACTATATTGTGTGTTACGCATACCACCAGCTACATACATCTCTATCTATATAACTATATATATATAAACATATTTAGTGCTACAGTCGCAGCTGTAGTAGACAAACGCCAGCCAAGTCCACTCAATTTGTTTGTTTTCACGAACATTTAAGTGGCTCAAGTGGCCGAGCTAAATTCCCAATTGCTGTACATGTTGTAACTAAGTGTTAATAGCATGGCTGGGTGGGTGGTCTTCGCCCCTTACCGGAATACCACCAGAAAACCCCCATCCACCCACACGGCATTTGACGAGCTCAAGTGAGAAATTGCCGTAAAAATGAGTCAAGTAAAAGTCTGATTGCGAGAATATTTTAGTTGGATTCATTTGATAACTTTGCTTATTAATTGGAAAGTTCTTTAAATGAATTGTATCACTTAAAACGTAAGTACAAATATACGAAAACATTATATAATCTCGTGTGTACTACAATTGAAAAGTGCTGTAAAACTAAAATTAAGCTTAAAATTAAAATTATGATTTTATTGATTGATTATCATATGTTTTTTAAACTATTCAATTTATAATGGTATGACTAAATTACCAAATTGGGGGTATAAAAAGCTTTCGTTTTAGATTTACATTACTAATTTATTAATAACTTGTAGAAAATCTTATTCCGAAAACGTAATCTATTAAACAAAGTAGCGAAAAATATGATCTTGTGAAAAATTTTAAGGCTTAAGTTCTAAATTATATGGTTTTTTATTTTAAAAGTAATACTTGAGCAGATTGGAAAAATATGTTTTACTTTTTGTTGAAATGTTTAGTTATTCTTGGAGAATTTCTTTTTCCGTAGCCTAAAGCTACCATCCTTTTAAGGAACTTTATATAGGAACTTTATATAGTAAGCCTCTGAAGGAACAAGAATAGTTCCCACTTAAAACGACTCCTTTCGAACGCTTTGACTAATCCCTCGGCCAATTTCCAATCCATTGGCTTGGCCAATTAGGCAAATCAAATTGACCAAGAGCTCGAAACTTGGATTGCGCCGCACAAACACACAGAAAAGCTAATCAAAAGCCGCCGACAAAAGGAATGAATGAATGTGAAAGTGGGGAAAGTAGAGGGGTGTGCTTTGATGGGGAAATGGGGAAAGGGGGGAGGCCTGGATGAGGTGACAAAATCGCATTACAACAATTAAAGCACACACGCTCCCTTGACGTTTTTTGCACCCTTTTTGTTAGCCAGTTTGGCAGCAAATTGTCTAACAAAGACTTAAAGGCTTAAAGCGCAAATAATCCAGATAGGCCAATAGAGGGTTAAGGGGGAGGGGGAGGGGGGGCATTAGGGGGTGGTTTTGGGAGGGGTTTAGGGCCATTCAATCAACGAAAATGAAAATGAAATGAGGGTGGATGGGGGATTGCGGGTGCGGTGTGTGTGTGTGCGCACTTATTCATTCATTTGTGTACTAATAGGCGCACAATCAGACAAAATGACAGACAATCAGTCAAACAAACAGACAAATATACACACACACCCACACCCACACACACCCACATCCACACCCCCACACACACACCCACACGGCCGAGACAAACAAACATGCAGACAAACAAAAGCGGTTGGCGATGGCAGCCAACAAACGACATTATCCAAAGTCAACAGCACAAACAAATCACACGCACCCAAGCACAGCGCTGTTTAAAAAAATAGTGAGGCTGCTATTTTTTCAATCAATTGGCAAATCAAATATTAACTAAATAGATCGGGGGGATTTTAAGCTGCATTTCGCACCAAAGAGCATGTTTTAAAACTTAAAATAAGTTATAAAGAGATTTACATAAAGAGAGGCCTAAAAGGAGAGTTAAGTTCATTGGAACTTTAGCAACTTCATATTTTTCAATTAATAATTAGTTAATAAGGATATTAAAATAATTTACAAGGTTACATTCTTTATAACTGTATTATTTAAAAGACTTTATGACATATATCATATATCATTTTATATCATTTTGAAAAAACTCAGCTTAAATCAAGACCTTTGAAAGATTGTTTTTAAAATCAGAATACTTTCTTTGACTACTTATTATTTTTTATTCTTATAAGTACTTCTATAGTATCATTCTTGTACCTATAAATATTAAATATTATATTTTTATTTTCCTTGAGTTTTCTCTCCATGTACACCTGCCTTAATTAACTGCAGGTGCACTATCCTAATTGCTATTTTCGTGACCGCAGCTGTATACAAGCATACACTTAACATCGGTACGGGCACCCACACATTTGCACACTCGTAGACCGCCGCACACACACACATGCATACCCACACCCACACTGACACAGGCACGCATTAGGTGCGCTCTTTATGTTTTATCTCAAAATGCGATGCTTGGCTGCTGATGAGTGCCAGCCACAGCCGCCCCCTCCTCCTCCTCCAGCGCCCTCCACCCCCGTTCCCCTCAAGAGATGGAAGCTTGTCATTTACCCACATCCAAGCCAAGCCCCCCTCGAAAAAACCTCTCTGCTTCCATGTCCTTTTTTCACTGCTTAGGTTGAATTTTGAGTTCTGCTTGTTCACTTAATGATTCTGTTTGCCATTAATGCAGCCATGTTTTTGACAGTGTTGGAAAGTGGAAAGGGAAGCAAAAGAATTTTAAGATGACTTTAGTTTTGCCAGCAAGACAGAGAGGTTTTTTAGGCAAGTGTTGCTTTGGTGATATAAGTACTTAATGGTAGAGGCAACTGAAGTAGGAGTGTTGGTGAACGTTAGAAAAAATTGTGTTATTGTTTTTTTTTTTTATATATTGTAATAATTTAGATGGTTTTATTTTATTAATCACCATTTTTTAATTCATATTACCCAACCCTGTTATTGAACTATTTTTAGGCATTTCTGTTTGCCATTAGTGCAGCCATAATTCTGACAGTGTTGGAAAGTGGAAAGGGAAGCAAAAGAATTTTAAGTTGACTTTAGTTTTGTCAGCAAGACAGAGGGGTTTTTTAGGCAAGTGTTGCTCTGGTGATATAAGCATTTAAAGTAAGTAAGAATTTAAAGTAGAAGTGTTGGAGAACGATAGAAAAAATTGTGTTATTGTTTTTTTTATATTTTAATAACTTATAGGGTTTTATCAATCACCAACCCTATTATTGAACTAGTTTTTAGGCATTTATGTTTTTATATTTGATAAATTTTAATAGATCACCTAATTTAAATTTTGCCAGCTGTCTTGTTACCCAACCCTGATTCCACCCCATAAAATAAAATTACTCGAAAAAAAAGAAAGGCTGAGGAGTTTTCCGGCAGCGTTTTCCTCACAGCCCGAAGGGCATCCACAGAGTTTCGTGGGGAAAAGCCGGTCGACTTTCTTGTTCGCTTGTTAACTTTGACTCACTGCGGATGTTTCTTGTTGTGGCCCTTTGGTATTGTTGTTGCTGGTGACTGCATAAACCGCTTAGCGGGCGTAATTTAAATCGCCTTTGTTGTTCAAAAACTCGTGCGGAAAGCCTTTCAAAATGATTATCATAATGGGCCAATGGCAAATGGTGTTAGCAACTGGCTTTTCTTTTGATTACTGCCGCCCCTGCCGTTGATAAGGGGAATATATGTGGGTGCTTCTGTTTCTAAAACATCTTAGTAGGTGGCTTCTTTTTTATACAGTTTGTAATCGTAATTTAAATAGGATTCACCACCATTGCTTCTAGTTAAGAGTTTTTAGCCATATGAAACCTAACTTGATATTAAGAAACTGCGTTTCTATCGAAACAGCATAGGTTGACATTGATTTATTTTAATTTATTTTTTAAACACTCCAATTTCCCACTTGGTAGTCTATATTTATCTTGTGCGCAAAATTCCGTGGAAAACATCGGCTAATTATAAGTCAAACTGTCTGTTAATTTTTCGTTTTGTTGTCGGGCTCCGAAAGGTGAAAAAATAATGTTTTGGTTGGGACTTAGTTTCTTCGGCATACAAAAATTGCCTGTCGCTGGTTACGTGTAACAAGTAAACTTGTCTGGCTAAGCAGGGGCTTAGTCCCGTGAGGGGCGGGAGGGGGCGGCCTGGTGCCCCCTGGGGAACTTAAGCCAAGAAATCCAAGACATTCCATACTGTTTTCCGGGTTCCCCGTTTGCTTTCCTTTTTTTTTTTCTTGCGTTATCCCAAGTTATTGATCAAGCTCGCCCAAAAAAATGCAGTCTCAGTTTGTGGCCCCCGGCCGCACGACGCCCCTGTGTCTGGGACATGACAGCTCGGTAGTTGGGAATCCCCTTGCAGTTGATTTTTTTATTCTTTTTTTTTTTTGATTTTTTTCGGCGTGTGTTGCCCCAAAGTCTTCAACTGCAACTTGTGTTTCTCGCTTTTTCCACGACTGTCGAACATTTTTCGTGTGCAGTGGCAAAAATTCGCGCGTCTGCCGGCGGGGGCGGCTGGCAGCGCCCAGGGGGGCGTGGCAAACATTGGCAATGTCTGCACGCGATGTTTAACGTCTGCTTTTCCCGGATTCCGAGTTCCTGAGTTCCTGAGTTCCGAGCTCCCGAGCTACCGAGTTCCCGAGTTCCTGATTTCTCGGATCCTGGCTCCTGGATCCTTTTTGGGCCGCCACCTCCTCCTGAGTCCCAGACGATAGGCAAATGCAAACAAGAAACTTTTTCGGCCAAAACGAAGGGGGTGGAAACCGCCAGACCATGCCCCCTTTTTTGGTGCGCCACCCTCTTGCCACGCCGCCCCTGAAAATCTCTGTCTGTGTGAGTCCGCCGCTTCCGCTTCCGCCTTTGCCAAGCACCGCCAATCATTGGCGTAAATTGAGCTCATTGTGGTCTAACACCATTACACCGGCCATGTACGACGGCGCCCATGTGTGGGAAGGGCGGCCCAGGGGGGTCAAGGGTTGGCGGCAGGCAGACACAGATAGATGGAGTTGCCAAATTCAACTGTGCCTACACCGCGAGAAAAGCAATAGTAAATGGTTCCCCAAAAGCTTGATTCAAAACGCATTTAAATATATAAATATTTTTATTGAAGCTGAATAGAATCACTTGAATAGAAAAATCAATATTCTAGTAAAGTGTATGTTTTATGTTTATCTGCATTGATTCTTAAGGGAAAGAGTTCGATATATATAGATATTATGATAACATTATAATATTACTATCTTTTTGAAAATAAGGAAATAAATATTTCCATTGTTTTTTGGTTATTCAGTTGCGGTAAATAATATTCAGATTGTTTTTTTTTTAGTTATTCAGTTTAGTTATTCAGTTACAGATGAAAAACATTTTTTTTTTCAAATGTAGGCAATCATTCAATTTTAATTTCTTGTAATTGTAATAATTTTTTTAAACTAAAAATATTAAGAATATATTTTATGTTGAGAAAAAGGTTTAGCTATATATTTTTTAAGATATATGAACTTTTAGTACAAGTAGAAATTAGCTTATATAAGAAAAAAAAAATATATAAATGTGAGGAAATAAATTTTCTCTCAGTGTCCGGCTTAGGCCAAGTCTGGCGGCGCCTGTGTGAAGTCGTTAAATGCGGCAAAGTAAAATAAATTGAGCCAAGTCATGTTTCGAGCATGAAATGCATTTTTATTGCGCCCAAGTAGCGATGGGTGGTACGGCGCTTCAGGGAGAGGGGGGGCGGGGTTTGTTCGGAACTGTGTGTGCACAACATGGGTAACCACCGAAATATATGAACTATTGAAATGCACAAGATATTGACTGCCGACTAACGACCCTCGACCGTCGACTGTCGACTGGCGGCCTCTGGAGTTGCCGGCCATAAAGTTCATAAATTTACGAGGACCCCAAAGCAGCGAGTTGCGAGTGGCAAGTTGCAAGTTGCAAGTTGCAAGTTGCAAGTTGCTTGCTAAAAGTCCTTTGAGCAGCAGACAAACTTTCATCGAATGGAAATTATTATTTCATTTATCAGTTTTGCTCAAAGGTTCTGCGGCCCATTAGGAGTTCAAAGTTTCATAAAAAATATGGCCGCTTAAGTACCCTGATTGCAAGTATTTCAACCTATAATTTGTTATTATTAAAAGGGGTAAGAAAACTAGTCTTTGATTAAAGCTTTGATTTTACTAAATAAAGAAATAGTGAGAGGATTAATGGTTTATGTTCTAGTTTTGATTTATTAACCAGAGTTTAAGCGTTAATCAACCTGAGAGTTATCTTAAATATTTCAAGCTCCTTTCTCATCTGCTGCCTTTGTGCCTTGAGCATTTTTATAATTACACCTCAACTGGCTTGCATTTAACTAAGTAATTTTCATTCATTCGCTGGACTATTTATTAATTCAACTCTTTATCTCTCCTTATCTCGTTGCAGGTGAGTTTCGTTGGCGTAGCCAGAATGGTTAGCCTGGGATTTTCCGGGACTGCCGGGGCTTTTGGGGGGAAAACTGAAACTGGCCACTAATTGCCCCCGTTGGCGGAGATCCCTCAGATGCCTCAATTCCAGACCGCATTCCCCATTTTAACTCCATTTCGCCCCCGGTTTTTCCACCCGCTGTGTGTAATGTAGCCAAGTCTATCTATGTACCCTTTGGTTTTTTTCTGGGCTCTCTCTTTTCATTTTTTTTTTTTTTTTGGGTTTTTTGGTGGGTTTGAGCTTGAGCCCCCCCTGCAGTTTCATAAATTTTAATGTAATATTTCCATGTTGTACAATTTGGCTGGTGGGATTTCGGGAAAGGGGAAAGGGGACGAAAAACGCTTACAACGCCGAAAATTATGCTATAAAAATGCACTGCCACTAATTAGGCCAACAAACATGGCAAAAACGCCAGCAGATGCGTTCTTAGAAAAGTTTTCTTGGCCGCCTTTTGATATTATTTTTATGTGGCTATATCCAGTTTTTTCTCCCTGATTTTTTGTGTGTGTTTTTTTTTTGGCGGGATACTCAATGGCGCTTCTCTTCGCGCGCCCCATTTCTGTTGTAAGTGTAATCATCGCACGATGAAAGCCGCTTACAATAATTGCCCCATCTTGTCCGGACATCGTGTCCTGTATCCTGAGTCCTGTATCCTGGCTCCTGGCTCCTGACTGCCGGGTCCTGGGTGTCCGAGGAGCAGGCTTCCGGGTGCGGGGCTCCTCTTTTCGCCCTCGCCTGCATTGAAGTCGCTACGTTTTGTGTCGATTTCCGCTCTTCTTTGGCCTCCTCGATGTCCCTTTTTTTTTTTTGCATTTTATTTTCCGAAAGTAATCGCAATTGGCCGGGAATCGGGGGGCTGGCAATTCAGCTTTTTATGGACTAAATGTAAATTGAATCAAGTTATTAGTGAGTTTCCAAGTGAATTAGCCAGGGCAAAGGGAGCGGCGAACAAAAGCAGGAAGCTGTTAGCAGTTGGGCTGAAAACAAGAGGGAAAACGGTTTCTATTTGGATTCTAAAAATAGTTTTTTAATATTCTACACGACATCTACGTGATATTCATAAAACCAACTATAATAACTGGAAGTACATATATTATGTATAATCTAGAAATTATTATAACAACTTAAGGGTTGGTGGGTCTCTAAATTTTGAACCATAGATATTTATTTACCTAAAAAATGGCATCAACAATTACTTTTTTATTTATCCCAAATATGGTTATCAAAATATAGTTACTCATTAAATATGGGATTTGAACCTTAAATAATTATTTGTTAATTAACATGTTTATTTGAAATAACCAAAATACTTATTGTTTGAAAATGAAATGAAAGGGGAAGTAAAATATTGTTTGGCATCTTTAATCTTTTTATTGAAACATCTCTTGTATCATCTAAAATATTTTCTTAAATTTTATTGGTTTTTTTTCTTAAATATAAGTATTTTACAAGCTTTTCGCATTACATTTCTTGTACGATTCCATTAGCATTAATTTCCGGTCAACTTTAAGCCACCACTTCGTTGACTTATCGTTTGTTTTAAACTTTTTCGCAAATAATAGAAAATTCTTTCTTTTGTTTATGCCTTTTGGACTTCCTTTGCGTTTCTTCTCCCTTTTCCAATTCTCCCACTTTCCCCGTTTTTTCTTACTTTTTTTTTCTTCTTATTTGGACCGTCGGAAATATTAATAAATAATTGTATTCTATGTAAATATTTAAGCGCCCTGTTCAGTCATAAATGTTATTTATTGCCGCCCGGCCACACCCCTTTTTTAAGGATATTTATACCGCTCGGCTTTGTTGTCCTGTCAATGTTGTTGTTGTCCGTTGTGTTTGTATTGTTGGCGCCTAGACGAGGGTCTGCAAAATGCTGGAAAGCCGAAACTTTTTGTTGCCGCTGTGTTGTGTGGTCATTTATGTCATTTCATATTTATTCAGCGGCCTTCTGCATAATTGGCAATCCTCTCGTTTCGCAAAATATTAAAAAAAAAAAAAGAAGAAAAAATGTGGCAGCACGAAAAGCTTTCAAAAACCACCGAAATAAAAATCGAGAAAGGACCCAACGTCCTTTGGGGGACTGAAAAAAAAATGGCAGAGACGAGAGCAGATGGTAATAAAATTACAAAAATATCGAAATTTAAGCAGGCCTTTAAAGGGCAGTGTCTGCTTAAAAATAAATCTATGTAAATGCATTTAACGTGGTCGGGATGGGCGGATTAATTGAGTTGCCACTCGGTGGCAGTGGGCTGCTGAATATTGCAGAGTCCTTCCATGGCCCCACATCACGCATACGCCATGTGGCACATGCACTCTGTCCCTCTCTATCTCTGTTGCTGCAGCTTTTTCCCTCTCCCTCTGTTGGCCCGACTATTGACTTGGCCCGAAAAAGTAGCCGAGAAACGAGAAAGGAGAAACTTGAAACTTGAAACTTGAAACTGGCAAAGAGTTGGTTTGAGTCAAGTTGATCCAGTGCGAGTGGGTCCCCGGGCATTTTGCGGCTTTTGCGGCCTCCAGCCTCCAGTTTCCCTTGGCCTAAGTATTTCAGCACTTGTGCATATTTTATTGTATTTTAATTAACTAAATCTCCGCCGCCGGCTCCGGACCAGAAACTCTGTCAACTTGCGGTCAGCACAAAAAGTGCGCAAAATTCCAGGGCAGCCCAAAATGCTTTTCCAAGAGTTTCCCCTGTTTTCGCTTCAACTGTCCTGGAAATGCGTCGAAATTAAATTAAAATTAAATATGACTGGCCCAGTAAGTTAGAAAACTTCTAACGACTGTGAAATGTATTAGGTAATTTAAACAGGGATGAGAAAATGCTTACCAAACTGGGGTTATTTTCCAAAATACGAAAGTTAATATAAATTCCATGGTTTTTTAAACATATCTGAGCATTCAAAATTTGTCAAATGTGTTTTCGCTCTCTTTTTCCGTTTAAAGTAAATAAATAATTAAGATGAGAACATGTTTATCAAGGTTTAAAACTTAATATTACCAAGAAAATAGCATCAACAAAAATGATCATAAATACCACCAATTCCAAAAAACCTTTAAGATCGAATAAATTCATGAATATTTTTTAAATATCATCATAGCAATATGTTTAAATATATAATTCCAAGCTAGAGACCCAGTAGAGATTTATGTTTTGGAAAGAGAATTATTCCCATGCTTGGTGTCAATAAAATTCCAGGAATATTTAAAAAAAATATAATATAGAAATATTTGTTGAATTTATTTATTTATTTGTTTATATCCTAGCGCTACAAGTGCAGGTCTTTCCAATTTAAAAAATAAAAGCCAGTAGAGATTTTAATACCTCCCTTGATGACTTTCGAGTTCCGGGTGTAAAACAGATCCAAAGAACCATGAGTTCCAACCAGCCTCTGTGATTCAATAAATTTTTAAAAATGTTCCCCATATTTATACATATATTCCTAGCTCTTTCCTACTTAAAAAAATAAAACACAGTAGAGATTTGCATTTTTGTGTGCCGGGAATTATCCCTAAACTTGTTGACATTATCAACAAGACAAAGAAGCCAGCTCACCGCTTTTGGCCAAAAGTGTTTGTCATCCGCCTTTGTCTTCGGTGGCCGGGTGATAAATCTGCATTAAAACTTCATTCTCGGGACGGCAGAGGAGCATGTTTGTGTGTCCGAAAAATTAAATGTCACGCGCTAAGGTCGGATATGGCTTTCCATGGAATGGAAGGGAAAGGAGGGGAAAGCAAAGGAAAGCCGGGCCAAAGGGAAACAACTTTTTAAGCCACTCTCCTCCACGTCAGTGGGTTTTGGCTTTCGGCTAATTTATCAACAAATTGTTAAATGCAAGCGACTGCAACTGGAAATAAAGCCCAGCCCCTCGGGAAACTTTTTTTTTTGCTAAGCTGCCGACAGTGAAATCTCACTTTGACAAATTAAATATTGACCGGGGAGTGGCAAAAATTGGGCAGCCAGTCGAGGAGACTTTATCTTTATCTATATATCTATCAAATGCCCCTGGCTTGCTGGCTTCCTGGCTGGATAAATGCAGTTAAATGGCTTTTGGCATCGCTTTTTCGGCCTACTCGAGACCAAGGAGCCCTGGAAAATGGCTTAAAGCCCCCCGGGAAAACCACTTCCGACTCCTCGATTTTCCCTCCCCACTTCAGGACGTTTTCCGTTCCGCTTTTCCGAAGGGTTTTGAAGGGTCGCAGCTGCACGCAAATATTTGCCGCATTTTTTATGCGACCACAAAGCACAGTGGGTGCAAGCGAAATGGCAACACACCGGGCGAGCGAGACGGGGCACAAAACCTTTTTATGCGATTTGCGTTTCGTCATAAATTTAACAGCAAGTAAATATTTGATTTGATTTTCACTCCCATCCCAACCGATAGAGCCAGAAACGGCATCAGTTGATTAAATGGCAATTTTCAGCTTTTCAATTTCGGTGATTTTCCTTTATGGATTTAATTGAACGTTTTAAGAGGTGGAAAAAGAACTGCAGATTTTGTGATGTTTGTGAAAGAGTGATTCAATGGAGTATTTCCATAGACCGGTTGTTTGTCAAACGGCGGAAACTGCAGGAGCAAATTTTAATTTGGCTAAATACGAGTCTTAATAAATATGTAGGATTTTATTTGAACTCTAAATATGTTTTACACTCTATCGATTGAAAGGTATTTCGATTTTTAATCAGTTGTATTTTTTTTGGGTAGTTAAGACTTATCCTCTTTAATAAAATAAAGAACAATACTCTAGTTTCGTTCTACAACATTTCTAAATCATTTGCGGACAACTCGTTTCTTAAGTGATTTTCTTAAACTGAGTTCCTCTGAATTAAATATGCAATAAAAATCGCTTGAGCCTTAGCTGTAAATACTTTTTTTTTTTAGATTTTCCCTGATGTAGCTTCGTTCTAGAGCACACAGTTTTCGCTAAAAAGCTTTGTCACTGCCTTGTGTAACCCCATCTTTTCTAATTTTTTTCGCTACGAGCTTTATTTTCGCTTCACTCTACTAATGGAAATAATTTGAAATTAGGAAAATTATGATGAGAGTTCGTCCTGTGCGCTGTGTGTCCTTTTATGTCTTAGCAACCGGAGGAGGCTTTTCCACTCACACACACACACACACACACATGTGACTAGCCGAGGAAAATGAGCATAAAACAAAGTTTATGTGCAACTTTTTGATTACAAATGCAAATTACAGCGTCGACTGAAGCTCAGAGCAATAACAGCACAAAAAAAAAAGACAGGAAAAGAAAAAATGCCAGAGTGGTGAGGGAAAAATGCCTGGAAAAGCGTGGCAGGAGTAGGGAAAACTTTTTCATATTGCAGCAGAAATTGCGTCAATGTTTGTTTGTTCGTTCGTTTGTTTGTTTGCCTGCTTATTTGTTCGTTTGTTCGCCAGTTTGCTTGTTTGTTTGTCTCTGTTTGCCCGCCTCCGTTTGACGCTGTTTTGGCAGTTCAGAGTTGACAAAACATTTCATTCGCAGGCAGCGCCGGAAAATGCGTAATCATAAGTTCGCAGGGGCTCCAGGTTGATTTGATTAGGGGAGCGAAGAATATATATTTAAATGTGATGATGCAGGGAAATTCGGCGGTCTTTGATGTCCGCGCTGAGGTGCCGGGAAAGCCCAATATAGTTCTGGATTCTCGGTCCTTGGATGGCAGAGGTGTTGAGTTGTCGAGTTTCCCGAATTGCAAATCAGTAAGAATAAAGTAATTGGTTATAATTTAACATATGTTTTAGATAATATCTAAAAATGTTTGGAAAACAAATGTAACAACAATTTGTAAAACCCATAATGATGTGATGAAAAACAATGTTTATTATAACTTGTATATTTTTAGTTAGGAATGGGAATGTTATCTTAAAACAAATATGCTTAGATAACATCTTTAAATTGTCTTATACCAAATTTAAAGCTAAAAACCAATATATTTCAATATCCATAACAATTAGAAATTAAATCATGCTCAGAGAAGCTAGTTCAGTATTAGATTAGGATGGAAAAGTTCATATAGTGATTAGATAAAATATACAAAGCCTTAGATAAAGTCCTTAAAATTGTACATACCAAATTCATACAATTCTAGTTCCATCACGATAGTATAACAAACCATGCCCATAGAAGCTAATACAGTATTAGTTAGGGATAAAAAAGTTCATATAGTGATTAAAAAATATATCTTCAGATGAAATCGTAATTATTTCACATACCTAATTTCACAACGTAACGTATTTTAAAAACCATTAAGATTGGATAACAAACCATGCTCATAGAAGCTATTTGAGAAAATCAATGTATTATACAAAACATTTTAAAATCTCTATTGATTTTATTTTAAAGGCTCCCACTTGGCTATCAACTTGTAAATTAGTTTTGAAGCCCCCGAAATCATTAGGGATAATTGCAGTACCTCCGTTCTTGTCTTGGGCATTTTTTGGTGGCACTTGTGACGGCGGCCAACATCATTACTCAATTTGCAGCAATTAATTTCCATGCCAACAACTCGATTTGTTTGCCGACTCCTTTCACCATCTCGCAGGACCTTTTTCGTCCTTTTCTGGCCGTTTTGTTGCCTTTGTGTCGCCGCTTGTTTACGGGTGACATCCGTTTTGCTAGTTTTGCTAGTTTTGATGCAGGTTGCCTGCGACGATAATGATGGTGATGATGGTCGGGATGGCCAGGATGGCCAGGATGGCCAGGATGGTCATGAGAAGACCCTAATTAATTTCCTCGCCTTTTGTCTGCAGTTATTTGCCGCATATGCAAGCAGTGGTGGTATGCCACCCAGGTGTCTCTCTTCCAGTCGGTGGACGCATTTCAACTTATGCTGCGCTGTGCGAAAACTTTTTGCGGAGACCTGTTTTTCTGCTGCTGCCGGGAAAAGTTCGGTAAAGGCCAAAGGTGGCCGGTGTCGGCCATAACCTCAATTATATGCAAGGCAGCTCATTGTCGTCTGTTTTCTGTTTTCAGTTTTCAGTATTCTGCTCCACCCCCTTAGACTCCTCTTTTTGGCCAACTTCTCGATAAGCGTTTAATTGCCGGTCGAGGACCCAACGTCCTGTCTTCTGGGCGGCCCGATTGGGTAGGCGGTGGGTGGCTGGTTGTGGGCACACCAGAGGGCACCGGAAATGCGTTGAACAATTTCAACCGGATGTTAAATGTCAGAGCGCTTGTCGCCGTTGTTGCCATAGTGGCCATGGTGGCCATGGCCGTTGTTGTTCTTTCTGTTTTTGTGGGCTCTGCAATTTATAAGCGACAGCCGCTGTCAGGCACAGCACGAAATTGATGCCCGATCCGATCGGATCGCCGGCCCGGCCCGGCACTTGGCATGGAAACTCCAATGAAAGTGCACCGGGCTGCTTTTAAATGCCGCCATTGTAGTGGATTTCTGTGTTTCTAGCCGGCTGTGCCGAAGTAACTTGGTTGCTGGGGGTCCCATAGATATGAAACTTGGTATGTGGCATCTTTAAGTTATTTTTTAATAACTTATGTAATTAAACTTTATTTGAAATTATAACTACTATCGTTATATAAAACTGTAGTTTTCCTGAACGCTTTCTAACATTTTACTCTTAGAATATTTTATTGAATAGAATCCAAACTTTATTAATTTGGTCCTTACACAAACAAATTTACAAAAGATAATAAAATGGTATTTGATATTTTCCGCAATGCAATATTTATAAAGCTCACAACGTCTTGGGCCTGATCATCATTTCCACAAAGGTAAGCGAGTCGGTCCAATAGTCATGCCAGCTACCCCAAGTAATTCCATTAGTTTTGTTGTCTCTGGAACGACCCTCCTTATAAAACTTTCCATTTAGCTTGCTGTAATTTTAAGTGATTATATTAATATGGATCAATTGTTAGTGAATTGATGTTTTTACCTGGAAGCACAACTATTATACCACCAACCACCCCTTTCAAATTTAGCGCAATTGTCATTTTTAATTTGATCATTATCTCTGTCAAGTGTAGTAAACTTTTTGTTCCTATGCATAAGTAGAGAGTCTCCGACTGTACCAGTATATGTCCCTATTGACAACACATACGACTCCAGTTCACTTCCAATCTTAAATTCATCATAATGAGCGTAGCCTGTGGATCCGTCCACCTTGCCAAGTTTAATGTAAAGTTCGTGAGGACGTTCCCGAGTCATAACATGCAGTTTCTCAAGCCCGATAAAAAACTCTCCTCTTTTATTTCCGAATCCTTCCTTATAGTCCTTCCAGAGTCGATTGAAGTTCTCGGAGCCGTCAAAACGTTTTTGAATAGTTAGCCAACCATCTGAACTGCAGGGAGCTTCGAATGTACTTATCCCCCTCAGGTTGATTTTGTAAATATCACTAGGACCTTTGCTGGGGCAGGAGTCCTGTCGATTGCACTTCAATAGATCATGGGTTATTTTGCTAATGGATTCCGTACACAATTTGTTGTTGAATGTTAAATTCACTACCTCGGCATTTTTAGCTTTTATCAATTCATTTTGATTATTGACTTGGGAACCCATGATTTCTAGCCTACTTTCCAAATCTTTTAAAGTTTCGGTCAGAGATTTAACTTTGTCGTCATTATTCTGCTTCGTAATGCCTTTGATTTGGTTTTTCAGTTGTTTCATTTCACTACTAATCTGAGAGTCTCTGTTTTTTATTTCTCCCTGCAGTCTTTGGATATTTCTTGTCAATCTCTTGATCACGCCACGTTGATAATCGATTTCTCTAGTTTGCGCATCTATTAGTTCTTTTTTCCACTCTACGTGGTTTTTCAAATTCTGAAGATCTTCGTTCTTTGTTGCTGATTCCTCAAGTTGCCCATTGCGGTAGAGAACGGACTTCAGAACAGAAAAACAATCTCCGTTGCACTGATTTTCCGTTAACTGACCCGAATCTGTTTCCGTAAATGGGGCTCCCGTGGCAGAAAGCTCATTTAAAAGCCAAAACGACAGAAAAAACGTGAAGAACGATTTCATTTTGCTGGATCCGCCAACTTTAAACTAATCTCAGCAAAGGCCATTTGAGCGGCTTATATAGGCAGATCGGCGCTTTTTCGGAACGATAAGCTGACATAGGTATGTTTTGTAATCATAGAATAATACCATGAGTTTCTAAGCTGCGATCAGCCGATGACTGCAAACGTTATCATGTTTTTAATTTTGGGAATTTTTCGAAGCTTTTGCAGTAAAAAATGCTTTAACCTTTGCCCCTTTTCCTCCAATGTGTGCAAATAATCTCTGGGATTTTCGTAGTGGTTTTAAACAACAAAGCGTTTTAAATATATATTGCCTTATTTTCTGAGGGCGATTGGATTTCGTGTTGATATATACATGTATAGCAATCTTTTCTTGGAGTTCTATATAACTGTATTTTTTAAATAAACCTTTAAAATATGAGAAAAAACTACTCAGCCGACTTCTTTTAAATTAAATTAGCTTAAAACAAGAAAGGAAGTTAGCTTCGGCAAGCCGAAGCTTATATACCCTTGCAGCTATAATTATTAAATTTAAAAACACAAAAAATGATATTCCCAATAGTATAAGATAATATGTCAAAAAACACCGAAGCTATAATTTGTTTCATATTATTTTCTTACCAATTTTGCGATCGTTCCTATGGCAGCTATATGACATAGTCGTCCGATTTTGATAAAATTTAATTCGAAATTCAGAACTAATTAAAAAATGTTATTTCCAAGCGTTGGAGGTTATATGTTGAAAAACACCGAAGCTATAATTTTTTTCATATTATTTTTCCACAAATTTTCCGATCGTTCCTATGGCAGCTATATGATATAGTCGTCCGATTTCGATAAAATTTAATTCAAAATTCAAAATTATTTAAAAATTGTTATTTCCAAGCTTAGGAGTTTATATGCTAAAAAACACCAAAGATATAATTTTTTTTCATTTTTTTGTCCGATTATTCCTATGGGAGCTATAAGATATAGTTGTCCGATCCGGCTGGTTCCGACTTATATACTACCTGCAAAAAATATAAGACTTTTGGGAAAGTTTCAGCCCGATAGCTTTAAAACTGAGAGACTAGTTTGCGTAGAAACGGACGGACAGACGGACAGACGGACATGGCTAGATCGACTCGTCTAGTTATGCTGATCAAGAATATATATACTTTATGGGGTCGGAAACGTCTCCTTCACTGCGTTGCAAACTTCTGACTGAAATCAATATACCCTCTGCAAGGGTATAAAAATAATATTTTTAAACTGCCCCAACAAGGATGATGGATTGACCCCCGTTTTAGGGCGATTTTCCTTGTTTTTAGGGCGATTTTACAGTCAAATTTCTATGAGTGTAGTAAGCTTGTCCAAGTCATTCTATGGCAATTTAAGCTGGTATTTTACTGAAGTAACTAGGTAACTGGTGATGTCACTGATATGAAACTTGGTATGTGATTAAGTATTATAATTATTATTTAAGCTCAATTCTATGGCCATTAAGGCTAGCATTTTACTTTGAGTTACAGAGGATTTCTTGATTTTTGGTTGGGTGTTCTTTAGAAACTTGGCTGGAATTGATTGTACAGATGTCTAAGTTTATTATATGCAATATAGTAAGTTACATTGATGTTGAAACATATTATATATAATAAATATAAGCAATAGGTTCAATAAAAAAGCTTCATTTAAATAGATTTCCTTCTTATAATAAGGCAATATTAACTGATGTAATTTCCCTTTTGATATTTGATAATGTAAATATTTTAATATTTTCGTTAACTTAAAAAAACATAGTGGGTTAATTATATAAAATTTTGCAGACCTAAAAAAAAGATAAAAAATTCTTTTCGACCGTGACAGGACTCGAACCTGCAATCTTCGGATCCGAAGTCCGACGCCTTATCCATTAGGCCACACGGTCGCTGGTTTTCCAGCGGATTAAGATGCGAATAACGCAAACGGGGGGTGCGAGTGCGAGAGGGAGACGGGAACTACGGAATTAGAAAGAGAGGGGGCCTTGTAGAATGCGAATCAGAAAGAGAGGGAGAATGGTGTGTGCGAAAACAAAGCGAGGCGCTAATTAAGAAACGCTCTAATGAACAACTGACGGAATGCCGGAATGGGGAATTGGGGAAATGCCGGAGTGACGAACTGACGGACGGACAATAAGGTGCAGCTGCTTCCTCTTCCTCTTCCTGGCTCATGAGCACAAATACCGACAATAGAACACGTTCCATACGCAAGAAATGAGTGCTGAAACTAAAAAGATGGAAAAAAAGGAAAGAATAACTAGACGGCGGAAAAACGAGTATGAAAAAAAAATGAAATGTCAAGGAAATGTGCAAAATGACTTGGAAACTCTTGTGTTTTTTCTGTGTTTTTGTTGCTTTTGTCTCTGCCGCGAGCTGAAAAGGAATATTTCCGGCTTCCCTCGCTCCATCTCCCTCTTTCAAAGGGGGGCTTTAGCAGAGCTTTCACGCCCCGTCATTACTGCAAATCGCAAATCTTTAAAAATTCCCCACTTGCGCCACGATCCACGTTCTATTTTAAGAACAGGGCGCTCTCTCTTTAGGGGTCATTAGAGCTAGCTGATATTTCAAAGGTCGGGGGTTCAGTCCCATCAATTATTTCTTTCTTTTTTTAAAAATATTTCAGCTTGCCATATAATGTACACCATTATCAAGGTATTCATAATAAATATTTAGTTTTTAGGCAAAAGCCTCAGGAGTTTTAGATTTATAAAAATCGTATAAGTGCTAAGTTATCTTTCATTTGTTGACTTAGCCACTACAATATTCTAGCAGAACATTTTTTAAATTGAATAAAACGAAAATTAAAAGAAATATATATAACGTTTTATTTATCTATTTTTTAGGGCAATAAAAATACTTGTTACTCGTACAGTTAAAGGGTATATTAGGTTCTAGATCTAAAAGTAACATTTCAGTGTGATGTTTTGGTGTTTTCCAATTATTCTATATAAAGAAATTTACTTACAGTGATAAGGAACCTCCAAATATAATATTTGTTTTTCAATATAAATCTGCAATACTTTTGAAAGAAACTCTTGTATCCCAGAGAAGTCACAGGAATTCAGTTATTTCGCGTCTCCTTCTTTTTTTCTGATTTTAAGCCTTTGAACTCCTTAACCCTTCTGTTCAGCCATATATATTTATTTTTAACGACTGCCCAATTATGGGGCTGCTGTATCACAATGGAGCCCGATTCCCGGCACAATACACGGAGAACAGTCGTGCTCATCGGCTCACCATCGCCGTCATAATCAGCGGCCTCATCATCGGATTGATTGGCCAGAGCCGGAGGCATCTTTCCCCTACTCGCTACTACTTTATTCATTCGTTTTTCTTTCATTTGGCTACATTTCATTTCAATTCAATTGGATTCGTTTCGATTCGTAGTCGATTCCATGCCATTTCCCTCCATTCACTGCCCTCGTGTACCCTTGAATATCCTTCGAGTCCTTGCAATTCCCTTCAATTCATTCGGCCCGATTCATGGCTACCAATTTGCAGGAGGCGCCATCGACGACGCTCGAAAACAACATGAGCATATTTTCTTTGGGCCATAAAGAGGGGACAGGTCAGTGGGAATTCTCTGCCCTGTAAATGTTTTCATTGCCCCCCCCCCCCTCCTGCTTTTCCCCTTTTGGCAAACATTCAAAATGAAAAGTCGTTGGGATGAAAAAAGCAAACCGAAACCGAACTGAACCCCCCACGATAATGTGCATCAAATGAGCTGTGCGCACATTTAGCAGGCGTCGCCTTGGCTATTGAACTTTATTAGCCTTGTACTCGTCCTGGCAAACCCCCCCCCCCCCCCCCTGCCACCGCCTCTGATGTCTGGCTGGTTTTGGTCTGCTGGTCCTATGTTTCCCGAAAAAGAAGAAACAGCAGCAAAAAAAAAAATGGCAGCCGTAAACGCTTGAGAACCTCAAAAGACTGCAGGGGCAGGGGGCAGTTTATCAAAAAGCTTAACTGAAACACGCTCGGACATTTGTCCTGGCCGAAATCCCATGGGGATTTTTACACAAACGACCAGAAAATGCCCTAATATATGGCCAGTGCTCTTATGATAACCATCTCCATGGCCGTGAATTAATTTCCTTGCCACACAACATTATTTCACTTGTCTTCTATTACTTGTAATAAATAATTAAGTTATTTGAGGGCAAGGAAAATTAAATTAATAGAAAAAGAAAGAATTTATAAAGCATTATAGAACGCTGTTATTTTGAGATGTTTGATAGAGGCATACTATTTTAAAATGATTTTTTATCATTAAAGTAATACATTTTTATATTAAAAAAAAAAAAATTTTACTGGAATTTATTTCAATTTATTAGCAATAATCAATTTGTGGGAACAAAACCAAAGAATGTTTGATTTAAGATTAAAAAAAAACTATACCAAGTTTTCTAAAGACCCAAGCAGAAAGCATAAATGCCGAAGCATTTCTAGGATCACACAGACATATATGCTGCATAAATCAATTGACCAATTGCATATGCCCTTTCTGGAGGGCTAAAAATCTTAAAAAAAAAAACATATATATGGCGGAAAGCCACACACACTCGCACTTATGGCCACCAACAAATCATGGCCGGTCGTGCATGTTTCATGTCCACTTAGCCAAGAAGACGACATAACGACAAAGTCGGCCGCCCACCCATAACTCCAGATCCCGTTTCGGCTAAAAAGGAACCGCCCCGCCGAACGGTCCACAGTTTTTGCTGCCACTGGCACTGAATTACGCTTAAATTATGGTAATTTATTTTACCCCAAAGAGCGATCTAACAGGGCCATGACGACAACGACCACGACAACGACAACGACAACGTGGACATGGCCCCTGGTCCCTGGTCCCTGGTCTCTGGTCTCTGGTCTCCAGTCTCTAGTTTCTAGCCTCTGCTCTCCGTTCCCCGGTCCTCGGTCTATGGTACTATCCCCACCTTCCCATATTCCATTTGCCATTTCCCATTTCCCATTTCCCAGTCCCCCATTGGTCCCGATGTCGGATGTCTGATGTCTGATGCCCGATGTCTGACGGCCCATTGCCCATGGCCCATGGCCCAAGCCACTGGCCAGTGGCCAGTTTGAGCCCACTGTTACTGCCGTTATCGCTGGAATAGTTTCCTCTCTTGTTTCTTTATTTTTTGGCTTCGAATCCCCCACTCACTTAACTTTTTCTGACCACCCCTCAACAAAAAACAACTCAATTATCCTAAAAACCTTTCATGTTTCTAAAGTTTATTACACATACTCCATCGTTTGACATTATTCATTTATTATAAATAGTTCACTAAAACTATTAAGTGTAATGCCCCTTAATTGTTGTTATTTTAGTTACAAAAACAACTCAAAGCCTTTATGTTTCTAAGTTTCGTTTGACCATATTAATTTATATTAAAAGTTGTCTCTAATTTTTTGTAGCGCTTTATAGTTTTACCTAAAGTGTTGAGCATCTCAACTGTTGTCTTTTATTATTAGTTATTATTATAATTTTATTAATTATTCTATTATTTTAATTAATTAATTAAAAACATGTTTTCCATTAAGATTGTTAGGGTTAAAAAACCCTAAAAAAAGATCATTGAATTTTTCCTTAACCTTTTTAATTGCGTGTATTACTACCATTTTAGTAAAAATCTGAAAAGTAAAATTTAGCTTGCTCTGGTACTTTTTTTTTACCACTGGTGGAATTCTCAAAAATAACAGTTATCCTGGAGGTTTGCCCGCCTTAAGTTTCATGCTCGAAATAATAGTGTCCAAATTAAGGCAGTGCTTTTATGGCTAACATTTTTTTATGCCTCCTCATATTCGCAGGGATTTATTAATGTAACAGAAAAATGCTCAATTAAGGCCAAGTTCTCGCAAACGGAATTTTTCCCCTTATTAATTTTTGAGTTTCTTTGGCGAATTTTCCCCATCGTTAAGTTATTGCAAGTGTAAACAGGGATGGGTGGTGGGTGAGTGGGTGGTTTAGGGTGGTTTAGGGTGGGTTGGTTCAGGGCGGGTCGAAGAAAACGAAAGAAAAGCTATGAAGTGGCGACTGGACCGACCGTCGCCGCCTGCCATTGACGCCTCGTCAGCTTCTTGATTTATGCGACTCCACTTCTGACCCACCAAACACCAAACACCACTGCACCACTGCACCACCAGCTGCACACCCTCATACTCCGATAAATGAGCGTGAAAAATGTATAAAAAAAAACTGCTGCTAAATTCGCCCTGGGATTTCCCACAGCCGGGGGGCAATTAAAACACAAAAATGCATTCGTATGCGCTCACGAAACAAATGCGATGGGGGTTTTCCGGTGGGCGAGTGGGTGGATTGGGTGGTTGGGTGGTTTGGGTGACGGGGGCAATCGTGTTGAATGACGACGCCTGATGCCGGGTCCGTTGGTCCGGAGTCCATAGTCCGGAGTCGGTGCACTCGGCGAAAATATTCTGATAAAATCAAGAGCACAAATATCTATGATGTTTCTGAGTTGATCTATGTGTAGAATTCAAAGGGTCTTAACTATTGATTTTAATTATTGATTTTTTTATAACTTAATAAGCGAAGATTTTCTTTAATATTGGCTTTTCCACAAATGATCCAAATTGGTTTTAGATATACTTTATAAGCTTAGAGATCTTAAATGTACCTCCTTAACATTTGCTTTACTAACAAACTTTACCATACCATGTAAGTTATTCGAATTATGACAATTATAAAATAGTTATTTTCAAAATTGTTGTGGTTTTATAATTATCTCGAGTATTTTTTTTATATAAATTGATGTAGCTAGTATTTAAAAAGATATATACTTTCTAAATCAATTAACGTTGATAAATATTAAAAGCAGTGACAACACGCATTGGAAGCAGTTCACATTTTTTAAAAAACTCTAGAGCATGTCAAAGCTTAATAATTTTTTTATAAGAAGTTTTTGAGAGTACCCCCTAATTTCTGACAGTGTGGTTCGTTCAGTCCGGGATGGATTAACATGTTGGCCGCACGGGGCTCATTAAGTGCGTCGTTGACGTTTGTCGTCGTCCTGCGTCCCTCGTCCCTCGTCCTTCGTCCTACATCCTACATCCTACATCCTTCGTCACTGGCTCCAGCGAATGACTGAGTGTGCCCCAGTGGCTGCGGCAGGGAGGGGGGGCTTTCAAGGGGGGCTTAGTTGGGGGCGGACTTAAGCGCTGGGACTCCGGTTATGTGTGCTTAGAGCGCACATCAAATAACAAATTAACGATGACGACGCCACAGGAGCCGCAATCATTTTTACTTGTTTCCCTTTTGATTTGTTTCCGTTTTTCCTTGTTTTCCCTCTTTTTTTTTCATTTTTCCATTTCCTGCCCTTTCCCCCGGCCGGAAAAGCTGGCAAATATTTGCACTCGCTGAATGAATGATTTCAATGAATAACTCAGATGGACTAATGATGAGTGCGGTTAACGTATCGAGAATGGCTTTGCAAAATGGGGGTGAACTTATAGGGTTATGCAGCAGCTTATAATGACTTTAAAATTTCATTGAAACCTTAAAAAAATTTAAGCAAGTGCCGGTAAATACTTTCTTTATATAATAATAAATTACATTAAATTAACAAAAGTGTGTCAGCTATTTAAGAAATTCTAATCTATATATTTAATCTTATCTATCCACTTGAAACTAAGAATCAATGCAAAAATGTCCAAAATAGAAAACAACAAAATTTAGATTTATATTTTTCAAGCTTATTTCTATAATACCAGTTTTTTGAGAATGCTTATAGAGTACATTTTTCCAATCGAACTCGTTGCGCCCACTTGAGACACCGCACTTGGATAATGGCTCAGTGCTCATGGCAATTGATAATTATATTTGTGTGGCCTCCATCATCCTGGGTACTGAATACAAATCGACAGGTCCTGCAGGATCTGCAGGTCCCCTTCCCCTTGGTCCCCTTCGAAAATCGTTCCACATGGAGCGTGACAAAGTCGCCCAACCACTAACTCTCCATTCGAATACCAAAACCGCCCCCAATCTTGTCCTGATCCAGATGCCGAGCTCCTTCGTCCTGCATCCTTCTGCTTACGACTCATTTGCGTTTGGCGCCCGTAAAGCAATTATGACCCAATTGGTTTGGCTTTGGTTTGCATTTCCCTTCAAACCACGCCTCCCACGCCCCAAACCGCCCACCGCCCACTCCTTGTCGTGTGTTTAACCTGATTTGTGCCCAACTGTCATGCCCGCTAAGTGCACTGAGAGAAATCGAAAACTCCCAAAAACCAGGGGCTTAAATTTTCACTTTCCATTTATCATTTGAAATCATTTTGGAACCATTCGGTCCTAAGGGTTTTCATATAAAGTTGATCAAATGTTATTCAAGAACTATAGGATTTATTATAGGTTTTTAATTAATGGTAGATCAACAGTTCTAGATCAGATGTTTTTTTGTTTTTACATTTTTTTTCTAAGAGAGGATTAAAGTTAAATCTTAAAAATATTACATTTCATCAAACATTAAGATTGGCTTTTTTTTGCGATTCTTAATGTTTTTTAATTATTTCTGCCAGTGTAGGCAACTAGTAGTATGTGTAAGTGTCTCTGCAAGTCCTAGTGTGTGTGTAACTGGCCATGGACGTGCCCTGATAACAGTGGAGTGGGGGTAAATCGGGGAGGGAAAAGGGATGCGAGTGCGAATACGAATGCGGGTGGATCCTTCGTCCTTCGTCCTGCCTCTCTGCTTCCGGTCCCCGTGCTCCTCCCCTTTGTGCATGATGCAATGAAATTATCACTTTCAATTGCAATTGCCACACACTCGCCAATTCAGGAGGGGGGGGGGGGGAGGGGGTGACGGAGCAGGGGCGCCGGCAGAGGGTCTTCAGAGGGGTGAAGCTGCCGGATTGAAGAGGCTTTGGGCAGGTGTTGAGTGCACGTAGCTCAGGTATGGCCGCTTTTATGTCTGCACGTGTGCATCCCACTCACTCTAACTGGCACTCACTCCCCCTCGCCCCCTCTCGCTCACTCTTCGGGGTCCTTGGGATCCTAAGTCCTTCTCCATCCGTCTCCCTCTAGCGGGGCCGTTCCTAAAATCTTTATAGATTTCGAAAATATTTTTATGGCCTTGAGAGTGAGCCATAAAAACATATTTTATATTTATTCCCTTTGACTTGCGGTGGAAAAAAACACTAACTGTTTAAAAAGTTTATTTGGAATACCCGAAGGTGAGCAATAAACTGCTTTCTAAAGGCCTAATTTTAAATTTTCTTTGTCATTAAATTTTTTGTTGTGATAAATATGAAATAAAAATGCATCTCAAGGCATAAGATAAACTTAAATTTCTTAATCAAATCTGTAAAACTCCCAAAATGTTTGTTTGTTATTCACAAATTTTAATACATTTTGTTGCCATGTGAAAACCTTGATAATATGTTATATTCATTCCATTTGACTTGCTGTGAAAGAGGTGAGCAATAAACATCTTCCGGAAATTAAGGATTTCAAAATTGTCTTGAACATTCAATATGTTGTTGTGATAAATACTAACAAAGAATTCCCTTACAAATCAGAACATAAACATAAGACTTCTAATCAATTCTTAAATATTATAAATTAATTTGCCATGCCTAGTGGAGTGAATAATATTTTTCCCGTTCTACCCAGTACCTTGAAAAAGAGTTTCGAGACACGCGTATAAATCGGGAACATCCTGCCGCCGGCGTATTCAGTGTTCCCTCTTCAAATTGAACTCCTTTCCCTGTTTAATTTTTAGCCCGCCTCGCAGTGGGCGCCATTTGCATTGCATACTTTTGTGCGTTGCCTTCATTTAATTGCAACGCTGTCGCAGGACGACGAAGGATTCGGAATCGCAGCGATATGAAGGGGGTTCCCCCGAGCTTTTTTGGGGCGGGCAAGAGCTGTCCTTTTGTGTGACAAACCAACTGTGGACTGCCTGCTGTTGACTGAAAGATATATGATGCCAAGCTCAAAAGGCGAATTTCGCTGCTCTTTTTAGGGACACTTTCCCCGTCCCATCCTTTCTATTTATCCGTATATACACACATATTATGTTTATATACATATACATATTTGTTTTGTCTCTGTGTGTGTGCCATTTTGTGCAAATTAAATTCTTTGCTCTTTGCTCCGCTTTTATTTGTTGTTGCTCCTTTTTTTTGCGGATTTCCATTTAACTAAGTTCTTAATCAGGCAGCCCCCTTGACAACTGTCACTGGCAGGACATTATATATGGGGGGTGAAGGGGGTGAGAGGGGATAAGAGGGGGCGAGAGGGGTAGGGTTGTCTCCGCGGGGCGCTGACCCATTAAGAAATATGTGCAAATGGAGCATATATGCATAGAATTTCGAGTCAGCCAAGAAAAGCATTTAAGAGCGAAGAAAAGCTGGACAGAAAAAGGGTTTTACACCTTCATTTTAAATATAAATATATTTTTTGCATATTCAAATCTTCTGAACAACACTCTCGTAATGAATTTTTAATTAATTGAACTCATATATTAAAGTAATTATTTGTAAATGCTTGTCCTTAGACCATCTTTGCATTTGAAACATTAACAAATTGGCAGAAAGAATTATTTTTCCGTTTGTCTTAGGTGGTAAAGCAATCTTTTTGGGTTATTTTAATATTAACCCATTTCTACACGGGCATGTTTAATAAATTCCTGCTTATAATTAAGGAATATAGAGCCCATTTGTAATTGCATTCTGTCACCTTATTAATGGTCTCGGTGGAATTTTCCCATTTCCCAGTTTGCAATTTAAGAGACCCTCGTTTAATTGGCGCCCAACTAATTTTTACGCTCGCCAACTAATTTCAATTTCAATTGTTTAACTTTGTTCACTTTCTCCAGTGGCATGGTGCCGTCTCGCTCGCACACCGCTATTGCTGTCTCTCTCTGCGGCAGCCTAGTTTCAATTTCTCGAGCTGCGCCGGTTATTATTATTGTTGTTGTTTGTGCCTTGTTTTGCATATTGCATTGTGGTAACCCCCCCTTTGCCACCCTTAACTTTTTTTAACCCTTTGGGTTTTTAATGAGCTGCAGGAATAGTTTTTTGCTGCCGCTGCTGCTGCTGCTTCTTCTTGGCTTTTGTTGTTGGCCTGGCCTTGCGCCCATTTTCCCAGGAAAAAAAGGGGGCGTGGCGCGGGTTTGTACGACCCTTGTCGCATTTTTTATGCTTTGGCGGCTCATTAGCGGGTCACCGTCCCCTAGGGCTAGAAACTACATCTCCGCCGTTTTCCATTTCCCATCCGCTTTTCCGCCTTTCCGCTTTCCCATTTTCATATCCTCTCCCCTTTTTATTTTAATTTCTAAGGGATTTTCCCTTAGTCATCTTTGGCAATGGGAAATTTTGTATCTTGTCCGCAATGCTGACAAAAGCAAAAGTGTTGAACAGGAAGGCAGCGCTCACATGGACCTGTCTCTTTCTCGCCCCCTAGCCCCGTCTCTTTCTGTTTGCCCACTCAGTGCCATGCCGTCTCCCTCTCACACACTGTGTGTGTGTGTGTGCCTTGTCGCTGATAGCGCAAAAACTGTCAGATGATTATCGGAACTGGGGAACGCCTT
The DNA here is from genome assembly GCF_014743375.2 of Drosophila subpulchrella. NCBI lineage: Eukaryota > Metazoa > Arthropoda > Insecta > Diptera > Drosophilidae > Drosophila > Drosophila subpulchrella. The sequence goes on along the minus strand of NC_050613.1, from coordinate 27,473,991 downwards.
TTGTCAACTTTATAAACGAGCTCATCTCGGCATGACGAAAGACTTGGACCGAGGCACGTCCATATCACTGGCAATCCCCCCCCCCCCCTGCGAAGGAACACACTCGAACGTCTTGGGAGCAGTGGGTCCAGGTCCAGCGGAAACAGGGAAAGTCACTTGAGAAGGCCAGTCACAAAGGAAAAATAGTTGGAAATAATATCAAAGATTCTTTCATGCATTGTGATATATTGCGAAGAAATATTCGACCAATTGCCCTGCACAATATGGCTAGGAAAAAAGCATCAAGAATCTTTTATCATCCACATGTTGAATTTAAAGTTTAAAGTAGGAAATAATATCCAAAAGCCAAAACGTTGGTTATAGACCTAGAAAAAGTATAAAATTGTATAGTTTGGAACACCTCCCATTACTTTTAAAAATAGTCCTATAAAGTGACTTTCCCCAGATGTAGGATTAAGGAATTGACTTAGAATCTTATTGAAATTTCATTTTCTATTTGACAGTCCCCAAACCAGGAATACTTTATAAATTTGTTTAACTTTTCTCTATAAAACCAAATTTAATAATTTGTATTTTTTTAATATTTTCAGGTAAGGAAATTCTAAAAACCGTATAAAGATATACCATAATTTCAAGTTACCTACTTTTGAAATGTAAGTTTACTAAAATCATTATTTTTTAAAACATATACTCTTATATAAAATATATATTTAATTTTTTTTTTGTGGGTACTGAATATTTTTAATTGGACAATCAAAATATATCAAAAACTAGTATTTAAAACTCAAAAGCAAATTGCTTAAATTAATGTGAAACGTATAGCTTAAAAAGTAGCAGGGCACATTCAATTAGGATTATAGGTACACTCTTTGTTTTCTAACGTTTCCTTACTTAAATATATTTTGTATAATTAATTAGCTGGCCTAATTTATTTTTGTTAAGACTTTTCTGTGTCCTATGTCACGGTTTCCTTGGGCTTTAACCCTTGCGTCCTGAACCTGGGTCGTGCATCCTTTGCACACTTTGCCCGTTTCTGTTTGACTTGTTGGTGGCGTTCTTTTCTTGGCCACCCCCGTCTACCCGTCCCCCCTTAACCCTTGTGAATCTGTACCCTTCCCTCCCCCCTTAACCCCTCAACCCCCTTAACCCTTGGCTGCTGTTAATTGGCTGCCACAATTTGACTTTTTGTCGCCTATCGGGCAAACAGAATCAGTTCAGGGGGCAGGTCCGTGGGCGACATCATCATTTCCCCAAAAGGAGCGAACCCCCCCGAATGCCACGCCCCCTCCCTGCCCCCCCCCCTTCCATTTCTTGGCCACGTCTTCTTCTTTCTGCGTGCGTGACTATGAAGCTGAGCGGGAGTTTTGCATGGGAAATTGAAAATTTTCACTTGCTGTTTGTGTAGTCGAAAGCTACTTTCCCCCCCCACTCCCCAAAAATCGAGAAGAAATTTGCCTAAAAAGCAAAAAAAGAAAAAAAAAAGTGAGGGAAAATTAGAAAGTTCAGACACAAGGATGGTGCTCCTTCTGGCGGCGTCACTCATACGCCATGTGGGCGATGCGCGGGCAAACAAATTTCTAATGTGATTTCCTTTGCCGCTGCGGGAGCTGCATTTTAGTGCAATTTTAACAAATTTTACGAGCCAGTCTGCTGCCACAGGGGCTTTGCCTTTATGATTTGATTTTTTCGCTTTGTGCGACCCACAGCTGCAATTCCCATTCCCATTCCCATTCCCAACTATATATATATATATATATGTGTAGTTGGGGCATGGGCATTATAAACTTATCATAAAATAAAGTTAGCAGCTATTCAAACCGCAAATTTTTGCAACGACGCGTTATTAAATCACCAGGTGTGGGAATATGTGTGCTCAGACGAGTCTGTGTGTGTGTGTGTGTGGAAAACTTAACAAAAGCAAAAATATTAAAAAGGAGAAAGGATAAAAGGATGTGGAAGAAGAAGCAGCGGGCTCACACACACGTGGCCAAAATGCAGGCAGCTGCACAAAATGGCTGCGACGAAACGGAAAATGGGAACAAGCAGAACGAAAAGTCAATTTGCTGCGGGGAGGGGGGGGGATTTTAAGGAAAGGGAACTGGGAATACCCTTCAAAGGAGGTCCTGACAAAAATCAGCAAATATGGAATTTATTTATGATAATTTTCCATCTATATGCAGCATTTTTGGGACCTTAAACTAGATTAATGGGAAAAACTATAACCATATCATACTAAACTTGTTCAAATGGTAAGAACTGGAACATTATCACATCTGATTTATAAATGTGTCTTAAATAAAATATGTATTAAATGGAAGAGCTGTAACAATTTCAAAACCAATTTATAAATATATTTAAAATGGGGAAAACTGTAACATTATCATATCTGATTTGTAAATATATCTGAAATGGTAAAAAATATAACATGTTCAAAACTGTTTATAACTTTATATTTTTTCATTAATTTTTAATGGTTCTTGGCCCAGATAAATCAAAAATTATTAACCTTTATTAAAAAAATGTTGAATGAATAATGATTTATCACTTAAACTATGTATTATTATTGGAAACTATATTGCTATATGTTTGTTTTCCAACAGCTTTGCTAAAAATTTGAATATTTATGAATTTGATTAAAAAATTACTTATGATAAATGGAAAAAATACAGAAAACCCATTAATATACCAATTTTTATTTAGGGGTTCTTTGGTTGCTTAGCCCCGAGAACACTTGATTTCGAATTTTAGACTAAACCCAAGTATAATATAATAATGTTATTGATTTAGGGTAAAAATACTATAAATTTTAGCAAGCATTTAGCACAAATTAAAAATATTAGCCGTCATAGCTATCTTACATCCCCCTGAAATTCTATGAAAATAAATTAAAAACGACTAGTTAAGTTGTCATACTGAAAAGATCGGCGGGGATATATGCTCCATTGTTCAGGGTAGGTTTACAAAGGTATGAAAGGTACAAAAGGTACAGGGGTGGCGGTGGGATATGTTCAAGGGGGATGGGGGCGGGTTGGTAAGCAGCGTTGTCAAGCCAAAAAGCAGCAGCGTTGACATTTTCTCAACTTAATTAATTTTGCTGCTACCCCGGCTAATACGCACGCACACTCGTGCCAGCCATTCATGCATCTGTGTGTGTGTAGTAACTACATATATGTGCAAGTACCTATATAATTTATAAACATATATGCCCCTGTGTGTGTGTGCTCCCTTTGACTGGCACTTTGTTTAGTTTTGGCTCGCATTTTGGCGCTTGATTAAATTTTCAGCGCGATTCGAGGCGAAATATTCGAAAGGGGTTGTCCAGGGGGATGGTTATAAATATTTCCGATTTCAATTTTCAGTTTCAATTAAATTGGAAATTGCGGCTATAAATTAAATCAGCTTGAGACTGTCAAAGGATTTCAATTACGCACCGAAATGAGTTGATGATCGGAGTGGAAAATGTAGAGAGTGCATGATTTATGGCCGGGATTTGTAGAGGGCTCCTTGGCATTGACTTCATAAGGACTTTATTAGTAAATAAAATGCTGTAAAATATAAACATGGAGGGGCGGGCCAGGGGTTAGCTGTAGGCCATTGCCCATTGTCCCGGGATCCTTGGTCCTTTATCCTTGCTCCTTTGGCCTTTCTCCGGCCTTCGAGTGCTCGTATTCCTCGGCTTTTGTGCACTTGGCCCGGCATTATGCAAATCGCAATGCCACGCCCCCTTCGCCCCTCTTCCGGAGCACAAAAGAGTCAGCGGCCCAGCATCTGGAATGCCAATGCACAACAGCAACAGCAGCAACAGCGGCAACAGCAACACCAACGGCACGGCAGCAACATCGACAGCTATGGCAACGACTTAAGTGGATTACAGCGGCAACTTGTTGGCCGGGTAAAAGGATCCGGAGATCCCCGGGTTCAGTGTTCAATAAACACACCCCCAGAAACCGCCACAGGATAACCAGGATAACCGGCAGAGCCGGAATAGCCTGGCAGGAGGGGCACGGGCACGGGGACGGGCACTCAGGGAAATAACGCACCAAAGTCGGCAAATCGATCAGAAAACATTTGAAAAGTCACCACACTTGTGCAGCTCATCAGTCAAATGTGCGGGCTTAAGACTTCAAATCTTATTTATTTACTGTTTATCAGAAACCATGCTTAAATATATAGCTAGCTCTAGAAACTCAGATATATTTCGTTTTTTTAACCATAATAATTTGAGTATTATCAAATATTTGTAGTGTAGCCCCTTTAAAGGCCATTAAATAGAATCCATGCTATTATTGGCAAAAATTTAGATATTTTTCATATCTTATCTTGATTTTTATATGCATTTCTTCCGTCAGATAAAAAAAAAAGTAAGAGTATTATTTATAAGTTAGATTTTTAAAGAATGTTGTTATAAATACCCCCTCTATCAGGTCAGCTTTTTTCAAACTGAATCGTATTTTAAACACACTTAGTTATTAATATTAAATAAAAATTCAGTTCTCAAAAAATGGAAAAAAATATAAGAACTAAAGTATAATTTATAGGTAGAAACGTCTTAAGGTTCGGGTTTTTCTTTAAATATTCCCTATAATTGAAATTTATGAGCAGCAAAGCTGTCTTCAAAGTTGCAGCCTAGTTTCAGCTTATAGTTCAGCTTAATATACCCAACTTTCAGGGCCACACTTTTCCCCCAGTGTACGGATTTCGAGTGCAGAGCCTCGAGGAGTTGCTCCATCGGAGGACAACTGCAGCTCCATTTCCAGCTCATCTGCCCCAGCTCAGTGGGCTCTTTAGGGCTTATGGATTTTCCATTTAGCACAGGGCCCGCCGTCTCTGCGAATCACCGCATTTGGCCGCCTCTCTAGGCAAACACTCTATATCTACCCCGCCACACACACTTGATATCGATATACGCGGCGTATACGCAATGCGGGTGCTGAAGTGGGAGAAAAATGGGGAAAAGGGTGTGGGATTTTCCAGAGACAGCAATTAGCCGGGAAAAGAATGCTGAAGATGGCGCTGCCAGAGAGCTGGTCACATAATTTAAAACTCTCGCCCAACTGCAATTTAAACTTTGTTTGCTGCCTTCGTTTACAACGCGTCGCCAGCTCAGAAATTGTTTTCAGTCCTCGTCCTTTTGCCTTTAGTTTTTGCCTTCCATGGTTCATCCTTTTTTTTTTTTTTTTTTTTGCAATTTTTTCTGCGTGTCTGTACTTCTAACAGTTATGCAGTTGCCTAGCAAATAATAACTTCCGCCCTGGCTGCTTTGACTAAGAAATGAAATGATTACAAAACAAGACCAGGGAAGCGAGTCCAGTTACTGTGCATTTTATTGCTTAAAGGGGAATTTACATGGCTGAAGATGAAGATGAAGCTGCAAGCGAAGCTTCTGAGGATGGGGCAAACTTTATTACAAGGCAAAAGTTTAGTCGGCTAAAAGTGCACCCACCGCCGCCATCGCCGCCGGCTGATAGTTATCCTTATGTACTGCTAATAAGTACAACAAATAACAGGGCCAACAACCATGCCGCAGCGACATAAATAAATAACATTCATTTCCGCCCAGGATACCCATACCCATATCCCTACCACATTTCAGCTCCCCAGGGGCACTCGAGGGTTAAGCGAGCGAGCGAGCAACAAGGCCAACATTGCCCCACCCACTTGATAGTTTTCCCAACCGAATCCCAAGCCCACTCATCGCCAGTCGATGGAGCGCGAGCGACTGAAGAGTCCTCCAAAAGTTTCCTCAAGTTGATCGAAAAATAAAGCGCGATTGGTGGGGCCAGCATCGAAATATATCGGCGAATCGGGAAACTTTCGGCCCACCGATTCATTATGTTGTGCGACAACTCTTTTGGCCCAGCAATCAGCCACTGATTGTCTGCGAAAAGTCAACCAAGTGGGTCTAACTACATTTATTGCATCCAAAGTGGTTTTGAAGAGAACTACAGCCATTGATTCGATTTATTGACCAATTTCGAAATGATTTTGATTGATATTCATTAAGGTCTTTTCTTGAAGGAATGTATAACGTAGGGAATTGCAGAGATTTTTGCACTAGGAAGGACTTTAATCTTATTTATGGCCCAAAACTTAAGCTATAGTTTTCCACTTCGGACCACGTATTGTGGGCCAAAACTTTCAATAATAATAGTGATAATATGGACTGTCATACCTCGTTGAGCTCGTAATTAAAATCCCAACCGATTGGCATATAAATCTGGAAAATTTAATTTTTGGCCATTTTTCGCAAAAAAACATGATGTAACCCCTTACAAAAAATGCGAAAATCGGTCAAAAAATAATTTGCCCGAAAAGTGATAGGGATCGATAGCCTTGGTTGTAAGCTGCTCATAACAGTCGGTTTTTTTGTTATGCGCCTCCATTTGACTAAATTACGACTTCAAAACGGCTAACAAAAAACGTATTTTTCGTCAAAAGTTAATACTCCCTATTTTTGCACAAAAAAATCAGTATTTTGGTTGACAAATTGCGATAGGAGGTCAGAATTACGAATGTGATACCTCGTTGAGCTCGTAATTAAATTCCCAATCGATTGGCATTTAAATCTGGAAAATTTAATTTTTGGCCATTTTTCGCAAAAAAACATGATGTAACCCCTTACAAAAAATGCGAAAATCGGTCAAAAAATAAATTCCCCGAAAAGTGATGGGGATCGATAGCCTTGGTTGTTAGCAGCTCATAACAGGCGTTCTTTTTGGTATGCGCCTCGATTTGACTAAATGACGACTAGAAATCGGCTTAAAAATAACGTATTTTTCGTAAAAAATTAATACTCCCTATTTTTGGACGAAAAAATCAGTAATTTGGTTGACAAATTGCGATAGGAGGTCAGAATAAGAAGTGCCTGCACCTGTGTGAGTTTTTGACCAATTTTTGCAAGAAAACTTGAAAAATGCATAACTTGATGTAACCCCTAATAAAAAATGTGAAAATTGGCAAAGAAAATCAATTTCCAAGAAAGTAATGAGAATCGTTAGGTTGTCAGCTGTTAAAAACAGTAGATTCTTTAGCTAGGCGCCTTTCTTTGACCGAATTACTAATGAAGAACTGAAAAAAGAGATATTCCCCACTTTGTTTCAAAATCTGTTCAAGTTGTCACAAGTTGTAACTCGATTTGTTGAGAATGTCAGTTGTATATTTTTAAAATGCTCATTATTATTTGATAGTTAGGGTGCCAAAATGCATGAGACTAAACAAAATAGAGATGTTATACTTTACAAGCCCGCCTTCTCGGCGATCCAGCCCCTCAGCCTGGATATCCGCTGGTAGCCATCTGGACCCGCTCCTCCGCAGCCGCCGGTGAGCAGCAGACTGGCCAGGCCCACCACTTTGCCGTTGTAGGTGGCCGGTCCGCCGGAGTCGCCGTAGCAGGCCCCCTTGTCCTTCGTGTGGACCAGGCATATCATGGTCTCCGGCAACCAGGGATAGTAGAACAGCTTGCACAGCTTCCGCGACACACTCGTAACCCTGGCGAACAACAAACTTTCGGAGGAGGGACCCTTTTCGGCGATGTAGCCCCAACCGGAAATGTCCACAGAGGCACAGTTGGGCGGATCCTCGGTGGCCAGTGGGATGGCGGCGATATTGGAGTCAAAGGTCAGGGGACTCTGCAGACGCACCACGGCCAGATCGTAATCCCCGTATTCCGTGTACCCGGGATGCACAATAACCTCAGCCACAGGAATTCTAACTCCTCCGCTCGAGATGTGTAGGCTGCCCGCCTGAATTGACCACAGATCCGCCGGAATTCTAAAGAAATCATTAGGGGATTATTTAAGAACGAAAAACCCTAAGAGATCCCCCTTGATACCCACACGTTATTGCCATCCCTCACACAATGGGCCGCGGTGATGACATGGGTGGCCGAGATTATAGCACCACCGCAATAATGGTTTCCTCGAAGACGCAGGGAAATCTGGTGGGGAAATTGACCCTCCTTCGCCTTGGTTCCGCCCACAATGCGGGGTTCTATGGCAGATTCATTTTTATGTTCGCCCAGGATCTCCTGTCCACAAAGCAGTAGCAAAAAAATCCAGTAGGGTAACATGTCTGAATGGTTTAGCGTTCCAAAAAGTTGTACTGCCTGAAGGTCTTTCTAACTATATATATATATGATCCAAAGTATATAGCTCATCATCATTAGTTTCTTGAAATGTCAAAGTCAGCATTGCTATCGAGCTGAAAAGTACTCTTTACCTATCAAGCCAATGAAGTCAAACTAATTACAAGGGCATTTAGTATTGCTTAGTGACCGAGCTCAGTGCTAAGGCTCCATAAAATTGAATTAAAGGTTATATTTAGTTCTCATAAAGTAATGACTAGAAGTAATGAATTGTCTGTGAGCTGTATTATGTTCTACTCATCGAACAGAAGCGAATTTGAACCCTTTGCCTGCACAGTTCATTGATATCCAATTAACCTCGCCTGTGGATTGAAAGTGAATGCGATTCACTGATTAGATGAGCCAACAATGCATTAACCCTTGACCCTTACATACGTATCCGAATGGCTGGCTAACATTTGACCCCCCAACTTACTCATGTGAGTGTGGCCTTTCAGCTGATTTTAGTGAAGAGAAGATGGAGACTCCACCCTTTAAGCCATTCAATTAACTCAATCGCAGTGACCAAAGACCACCCACTGCACCACCGAATACAGAATACCAAGCACCACCCATCAAACACCACCCACCGCTGAGTGTCATGCATTTTTCATGGCCCGCCACGAGCTCAGCTGCTCAACTAAATTAACAAAATCAATCATCATCATGCCTGGAATGGCACCTGACATACACAGCAAAATAAGCCAAACAGTACGGGCTTATATTTTAATTCGTTTCATGACAAACAAGAAAAGTGAATATTCAAAACACTCACCAGTCACTCATAGGATTATCAGGACTATCATTCATCATGATGTATATATTTAATAAATTAGGAACCTTTGGTTATCCTATATATATTACCTATAAATATTAGTGCATATTTTACCTTAAAGCACAATGTTTTCTAACGTACTTACCATGCGACGAACGCTAGAATCAGTTGAGAATTATAAAACTTTTTCTAAATATTAAAGAGGTTCTTTTAGTTGTTAATGAACCTTTTTGTTCCGTATTGAAAGATAAAAACTTTTATAAAGTGAAAAATATGTTTAATGGTTCAGGGTTCAATACAATCCTTCTCGAGGATATCTGCTTTGAAAGATCCCCATTTTCTGACCCATTTCGCTGCTCTTTTCTCGCTGTGCATTTTTGTCCAGCAAAGCAAGGCGCCACATGCCGTTGCTCTCACGCTGCGATATAAAAATAAAATAAAAAATGGCAAGTGCCGGGAAATGCGAGGCCAACATGATGCTGCCCATACATCATTCGATTCTTTGGGGCCAGTAATTTGTAACCTAATTGAATGCGTAAGCGGCGGGTGGCCAAATCACGCATACGCCCCATTGAACCGCCCTCAATGCGGGTTTCAATTTCGGCTCCAGACTTTTTTAATTATGCCTGCAGTCGGAAACTCTTTGGCAGCTTTTCTTTTGTCGCCGCTTTTCCTAGCACACACATGCCACGCCTATTGCCTGCCCCCACCGCCCACTCAGGGCTCTTTATGTGAAGTTTTTAATTAACTGCCTTACAAAGATTTTCCTTCTTCCGGTATTTTTTTCTTCTTTTTTTTTTTGTTATTTGTGTTGCCTGCCTTTTTGTGATTCGCTGCTGGCCCGGAGCCTGTTCTGGCCACAAATTGACATTTTTCCGGGGAACGGGACGAAATGGAATACCTTTTTTTTCCGACGTTTTGTCGCCCTCCTATTTTTCCAATTTTTTTTTGCGCCCTGCCACTTTTTTGTAGTTAGCTGACGGAATTTAATAAGCCAGCCGAACCGAAATAAATTTGAAAAATCAGCAAACTCGCGACGCTCGCTAATTAAAGTCACCCTCGGTGGCTAGATATTTTTTTTGGCAGATAATACACTTAGAGAAATATCTTAGTTTCGTTTGAAAAGCAGACTTACAATCGCAGCAGAAGTTTACTTATTTTTCGCAAACTGGCAAAGTGGAATTAAGTAAGTTTAGAAATATATTTAAATGGGTTAAAAATATGTTGTTGTTTCATTGGAATTTTGGTAAATAAATTGGCATATTCAAGTTGGATAAAATGTATAAAGTGATTTAGAAAACTTCAAAGGTAGTATTTTTAATTGGAATTCGGTTAGAAAAATTCCATAAAGATACAACAAATTGGAATAGCTTTAATAAAGCAGTATATATTTATGTTTGGCTGAAAGAGTGAGTAAATAACAAGAGATTCGAGGCCTAGTGTTTATCTGAGTGTAAAAGCATATGGCTGGCCACGCTCCCAGGCCCCACGCCCATGGCTAATGACAAATGGTTGTCAGTTTGTCAGTTGGCCGCTGCAACAACTGCAGATAAAAAGAGAGCAACGCCGTTCTTTTTTCCTTTTTCCCCCGTTTTTTGCACCTATTTTGGCAGGGCGAAAGGGCAAACTGTGGACTTTTCCCGGGGAGTGGGACAAGTTTTTGAAATGAATTGGAAGTAATGAATGAAGGAATGAATGAATGAGCTGAGGGCTTGCCAAAATGCCAAAATGCCAGAATGCCAGAATGGCAAACTGGAGAACTGGAGGCAGCAGCTGCTCGTTGGCCTGTGCAATTAACTGTGAAAACGCTGTCACAATATTTAAAAGTTTTAATTGTTTGTTCAATTGCAATTGCAATTTCAAACTGGCGCCAAACTTTGCACTTTTGTTGTTTTAAACTTGTTCGGCGACTCTCGCTCTCTGATGTCGCCTTTTGGTCCTTTTGCTACTCGCTTTTTTGTGTTACTGAAAAAAAGAAGAATAGTAAAAAGAAAAAAATAATTTAACATGAATATATCGCATTTCATGGAGTCATACATCACGCGGCAGTGGAGGGTTAAAGGGGCGGCAGTGGGGCGGGGGGCGTGGCCGGCCGGCGGGCAAGTGACAGCACTAACATAAACCACAATAATATCCAAAGTCATGAAGGAAGTAACCAAGTGTGAATTTTCGGTTTATGCCTTGCGAACCCAAGCGTTGAAGCGGCGCTGCTGCTGTTTTTCCCCATTTTCCCCTCGCTTTTCCCCCGCTTTTCCCCCGCTTTTCCGCTTTCCCTCGGGCACTGCTCGTTGGTGTGGCTTGTTCTCCTTCCTGTTGTCGGTGGGTCAAACGGGTGGGGTCTGGATTTATAGCTTCACTTGGCCGCACTGGCGGAGTCTCTAGTTCGCAACAAAAATGCCAGGCGAATAATAATTGTGTATTTTAATACGACCTAATGGGGTTTTCAATTTTGATTCAAATAATATTTGAAATATAATTTAAAATTAATGAATTATTAAGAATTATTTTTTTTTAAAGTTAATGGAAATTACAATTTAATTAAAGAGACCACATAATTGAAGACTTTTTTAGTTTTGATAACAAATAAATGGCAAAGTCAAATATATAATTTATTATATGGTTTATAAACTATAGAGAATTAATCATTTTATGTTTTGTTCTATAACGATTGTAGGGTTAAAATATATATAAAAGACATTTATGTTTGTCATATAATTCCTAAAAAAAATCTAAAATCATTTAAAAATTATTTATTTTTAAAGTTAATGCAAAATACAATTTTATTAAAGAAGCTTAGGACCACATAATTGAAGATTTTTTTAGTTTTGATAAAAAATAAATGGCAAAATTAAATTTATAATTTATTATATAATTTATAAAATATATAGAATTAATAATTTTATGTTTTGCTTTATAACGATTGTAGCGTTAAAACATATATCAAAGACTTTTCTGTTTGTCATATATTTCCTAAAAACATTTGATATACTTATATATTATAATATAATATATAATATAATATGATATTTTATAATCATAATTTGAAAAACAAAAACAATTTATTTTAAAAACACCTTTTGTTTATTATGGCTTAAGATTTTATTTAAAAAACCACGTCTTAAAGCGGCGCACAGTGGGGCTCGCTGCGGCTTTAGTCCTCGATTTTTTCAGAGTCCATCCCCCCTTGGGACAGCCCCTTTCCGACGCCACTGGCCGCTTGGCTGGGCACCCCTTGCAGTTGTTTTATTTGCGCTTCCGTTTCGCGGACAGTTTGCTTTGCTGTTTTTACTTCATTTTTCTCCAGCTCTGCACCGCGTATCTAACTGTCTCTGTTGCTCCTTTTTTGTTTTTTGGTTTTTATTTTTTATTTTCTCTTCTATTTTTTGTTGTTTCTTTCGCTTACAACAGAAAAATGTTGCAACAAAACATTTACGACGTCATCGTTTCACAATTTTCGTGCTGTGAGGCCCCCTTTTGCTCACTTTCTCGCTGTCCTAGAATCGTTGTTTTGTGTTTGTGTGTTATGCTGTGTTGTGTAGTGTCTTAAAATAAAAATTTTTGTTGCCGCTCTCGTTCTTCGTGTTGTTGTACAAGGTCCGCCCACGCCCATAGAAAAAAAAAATTTAAAAAAAAATAAAAAATAACAGTGCAAAAAAGAGAGGCAAACCTTGTGTCATTTATCATGCATTTCCACTTTTGGCTTCCGTCGACCGGGACGTGGCCCGCACAGACAAATGTACAGGGACAGGCGGACGGACAAGCGGACGGACGGACAGAAAAACGGACAACCGGACAAACGGACAGCCGGACAAACGGACAACCGGACAAACGGACAGCCGGACGGACAGTGGTCGAGTCGAGTTGCAGGCAAGACAGCCGGAATGATGGCAGCCCAGCCGCAAGCTTTGGAACAAAGAAATTGGGTTCCCCAGCTACACTCATAAAATTATTTTTCTAAATACTAGAAAAATCGCCCTAAACATGAAATCGCCCTAACATTAAGAAAAATCGCCCTAAATATAGGAAAAATCACCATAGAAAATATGTTTTAGGGTTAATTTTTCTAAAATTTCTATTATTTAGGGCGAATTTTTCCGAGCATATGCTTTTAATATTTTCTCATATTTAGGGCAAATCGCCTTATTTCGTAGAACAAAAAATCATCCAAAATCGCCCAGCGGTCTAATGCGTTGAACTTTCAAATTCATCTAAATGGCGTGAGTTCGAGCCCACAAAGAGTCAACATTTATTATTTTCTTTTTTGTGCAAGTTTTTAGAATTGAATTCTTAAACAATTTTGTGCGACCGAAGCGGCCGAATAATAACCTTGCCCTTTTTTTATAGTGAAAAAAGGACACTAAGTCAAATAATCCTAAAAAAAATTCCTGAAAAAAATGACGCAGATAATGTTTGCCGAGAACCAGCAGCAAACATGTCCAAACACGATTCTTTATAAAAATTTGTTTAAATTTTTAGGGCACAAGCCCTTGTTTTTAAGGCGCTTCACCATAATTTCAAGAATTCCGCCGTTGATGCTTAAAATATTTTTTCATATGTTAAGGTTATTTACCTTTGGAAACAGAAAAATCGCCCTAGACTTAAGAAAATTAACCCTAGATCTAAGAAAAATAACCCTAAATGTAAGACCAATACGTGCCTATTTTTAGAAAATGTTTCCCTTATTTTGTTACCCAGTCGCCATTGACCCCCGTTTTAGGGCTATTTTTCTTGTTTTTAGGGCGATTTTACAGTAAAATTTCTATTAGTGTAGACATACACAGATTTTTTCATAACAGCTTAGATACTTAATAAACCGCAGTTTTCTCAAAATTTTTTATTTTATTTTTCAGTAATTTATTGAAACAAAACAAATTTAAGGATTTTAGCTTTATGTAATTAAATTTTTTTTGAACTTAGAACTACTATCGTTATATAAAACTATAGTTTTCCTGTACGCTTTCTAACATTTTACTCTTAGAATATTTTATTGAATAGAATCCAAACTTTATTAATTTGGTCCTTACACAAACAAATTTACAAAAGATAATAAAATGGTATTTGATATTTTCCGCAATGCAATATTTATAAAGCTCACAACGTCTTGGGCCTAATCATCATTTCCACAAAGGTAAGCGAGTAAGTCCAATCCGTGTCATGCCAGGTACCCCAATTAATTCCATTAGTGCTGTTGTTCTTGGAACGACCCTCCTTATAAAACTTTCCATTTAGCTTGCTGTAATTTTAAGTGATTATATTAATATGGATTTATTGCTAGTGAATTGATGTTTTTACCTGTAAGCACAATTTTTATACCACCAACCACCATATTCATTGATAGCGCAATGTTCATCATTATCTCTGTCAAGTGTAGTAAACTTTTGGTTCCTATGGTAATCTAGAGAGTCTCCGACTGTACCATTATATGTCCCTATCGACAACACATACGATTCCAGTTCACTTCCAATCTTAAAGTCATCATAATGAGCGTAGCCTGTGGATCCATTCACCTTGCCAAGTTTAATGTAAAGTTCGTGAGGACGTTCCCGAGTCATAACATGCAGTTTCTCAAGCCCGATAAAAAACTCTCCTCTTTTATTTCCGAATCCTTCCTTATAGTCCTTCCAGGGTCGATCGAAGTTCTCGGAGCCGTCAAAACGTTTTTGAATAGTTAGCCAACCATCTGAACTGCAGGGAGCTTCGAATGTACTTATCCCCCTCAGGTTGATTTTGTAAATATCACTAGGACCTTCGCTGGGGCAGGAGTCCTGTCGATTGCACTTCAATAGATCATCGGTTATTTTGCTAATGGATTCCGTACACAATTTGTTGTTAAATGTTAAATGCACTACCTCGGCATTTTTAGCTTTTATCAATTCTGCTTGATTATTGATGTGGGAACCCATCATTTCTAGCCTACTTTCCAAACCTTCTAAAGTTTCGGTCAGAGATTTTACTCGGTCGTCATTATTCTGCTTCGTAATGCCTTTGATTTGGGTTTTCAGTTGTTCAATTTGACCACTAATCTGAGAGTCTCTGTTTTTTATTTCACCCTGCAGACTTTGGATATTTCCAGTCAATGTCTTGATCACGTCACGTTGATAGTCGATTTCTCTAGTTTGCGCATCTATTAGTTCTTTCTTCCACTCTACTTGGTTTTTCAAATTCTGAAGATCTTCGTTCTTTTTTGCTAATTCCTCAAGTTGCGCATTGCGGTAGAGAACGGACGTCAGAACAGAAAAACAATATCCGTAGCACTGCTTTTCCGTATCTATATCTATTACCACTCCCGTGGCAGAAAGCTCATTTAAAAGCCAAAACGACAGAAAAAACGTGAGGTACGATTTCATTTTGCTGGATCCGCCAACTTTAAACTAATCTCAGCACAGGCCATTTGTGCGGCTTATATAGGCAGATCGGCGCTTTTTCGGAACGATAAGCTGCCATTGGTATGATTCATAATCATAGGATAATACCATGAGTTTCTAAGCTGCGATCAGCCGATGACTGCAAACGTTATCATGTTTTTAATTTTGGGAATTTTTCGAAGCTTTTGCAGTAAAAAATGCTTTAACCTTTGCCCCTTTTCCTCCAATGTGTGCAAATAATCTCTGGGATTTTCACAGTGGTTTTAAACAACAAAGCGTTTTAAATATACATATATTGCCTTATTTTCTGAGGGCGATTGGATTTCGTGTTGATATATACATGTATGCAATCTTATCTTAGAGTTCTATATAACTGTATTTTTTAAATAAACCTTTAAAATATGAGAAAAAACTACTCAGCCGCCTTCTTTGAAATGTTAGCGTGAAATATCTTAATGTACTATTTAGTGTAAACTAATACTATACTATATATTGTATTCATATCATTTTATTTTAAAATTATTTTTGCCTAAAAGTATACAAGAAACGAAATTGTTATTTATGAATTTGAATTTCCAGCATTCCACAATTCATTCAATGGCTGACATTATTTGATAAAAATTAAATTAGCTTAAAAAAATAATATTTTTAAACTGCCCCAAGAAGGATGATGAATTGACCCCCATTTTAGGGCGCTTTTCCTTGTTTTTAGGTCGATTTTACAGTAAAATTACTATGAGTGTAGCCTGTATTGGGGGAATACCCTAGGTACAAATTAAACAAAATATTACCCATACATTTAAAATATTTTAAATTTAAAAAAATTAATTTTACCTAACCAAAGTGATTCATAATGGTGCCAAAATTAAAAGGAAAACATAAGATTAAAGTTGTTTATATTTCTAGATGTTTAGATTACAATTACCATTCAATATAAATGTAAAAAAATACTCAAGTAAAAAAGAAATTATAAATCTTCAGATAATAACAATTTGTAGAATATTATTAGCTACAAACATAATAAAATATTAACATTCCAATTATAAATTTGGGGCAAACTTTTTTATATATCTTTGGAGTTTCAAATTAAGTAAAATTTATTTTTAAAGCTATTAAGGCGTTCTTTGTACAAAATTTTATATCAGGGAAAGTTGTATTTTCATTCTTGTTTGTCGCTGCCCTTGGGCTAATTCAGGCATGAGCGTCCAAAAGGGGGGCTACAGATGAAGCAAGGCACAAATCATAGACAGACGTAAAATTTATGCGCTTTCATTCCCCAAAAATTCCCATTTCATACTAGAAAAAAAATGACAAAAATCTTTAAGCGGAATTCGAAATTAATCAAGACGAACGAACGTTAAAGTCATTTCCTCCCCGACTGAGCAGCGTTTTCCGCTCATGTCCCCCGGAAAAGTTGCCAAGTCATTTGCGAAATTTGAATATGGAAATGTTGCGAGTGGACGACGGCCAAGAAGGGGAAATTATGAAAAAGTTCTTGAAATTGTTTGATATTGAAACGCGGAAAATATTATAACCTTCCCCTGCTGCTCCTGATTTTTTTTTTGATATTTCTTTATATTTTTTTTCACCCACTGGAGGGCAATTGATTAAGGACCACGGGAGGTTCAAAATGGAAGGGGACGATGGCTGACTGTGATGGAGTGACTGCTCCAGGTGGGCTGACTGGAATGAGTTGACGATTTCCTAGGTCCTTGAGGGATGACATGAAAGGCGAACGAAATTCGGAATTCTCCACTTTCTCCAGAATTTTATGGTGTGCAGTTAAATGATTTTTATTATTTATAAATGATGAACAGATAACTTGTCTTCTGTGCTCATAAGGGGGAATATGGTTGCCGTAGCTTTAAACTTGGTTTGAAAATAAAACTAGGGATCAAGGGAATTTTTTATAATTTTCTGTATGAAGAATATTATTATTATTTTACTAAAATGCCTATAAGGTGCCTATACCCACTGATAACCCCAATGGTGTTTCCATTTTTCCTGCCCTTTCTGTTCAATTTCCTAAGCAGCTGGGATTTTGAATGGGGGCAGCGAAGTTGGTTTGATCACATGTGGGGATTCCAGTTTCGACTTTTTCTGCCAAACAAATGCGACGCCATTTGGTCGCTCCCTTTTGCCATTTCTCTAAACCAACATTTCCCCATTTCTCCGCCCCACCTTCCCATTTCTCTCTGTGACGCATCGGGACCGCAATGAACTTGAGCCAGCTGTCAATGTGATAAATAAACTTGGCTTGCCAAAAGGGTACAGCCCCTGGCTCTGCTGCAACATATAAATAATAATCAGGCAGCGGCTGTCTCAGCTGTCTGGCCACAGTGCGTTTCGCAAATATAAGGCTAGTGATAGATATAAATCCTCTAGGGAAGGGACGAGAGTTTCTAGAGCACTTCAAAAAAGTTTATAGACTGCAATAAATTACAAAGTTTTGCTTTATGGTAAAAATAAGATGTCAGATTTGCTTAAGAATTGGATTTTTATAATTAAAGCGTAACAATAATTTCTTATTTGGGGCTTAATAACTGTTTTTAAAATAATCTCTGTTTATATTTAATACACATGTATTTCTTATGAAAAGGATAGACCTAAAATATTAAAAACAATATTTTCATTTTCTTTTTGGGGTCTAAGTAATATTATAAATATAAATATATTATAAAATTAAATATATTATACATATAAATATATATAAATATGATATATTGTTGAGAGAACTCTGTGATTATATATTTTCTAGTTGTGGTTTTTGGTTTATTGTTTGTTGTTTCTTATTTGTTAACAAGTTAATAAAATCTGTTACCAATTTCAGTAGATCGATTTCAACTAAATATTTATCAAGAATAAGTCAAACTTTAAATGAAATGGTGTTTATTTATATCAGAAATCCAAACAGAACCTAGAATTGCACAGTAAACTTGCCATGCAGTTTTGATTGGATACTTCTGGCATATGCGTATGCTTTTCGAAGCGGTCTGTTTTCAAACTTATTTCTATTCATGTGCCAAAGTTGGCCAACTGAAAATCTTTGTATTTTTCTTATACTTTGCAGCAACTTTTGATCCAAGGGCGTGGCATCGACAGCAATCGAGCAACAGGATGCTGGCTCTGCCTGTGCTGATTTTGGCAATCCTCGCCAGCTGCGGCTACTCCGTGGAGGCCTACTCGAGTACGTATACGTGATATTGCGGGTGGGGTGGGTTTTCCTTTTGCAGGGGATAACCTGCGGGTTCTCCGCTTGGAAAACCCACCCCCTCCCCAAAATGTTATCTGTTGTCTTTCGTGTAATCTGTAATCCCGAGATAAGCATCGATCCTTTGGATCGGTGGTGAACGTTTCATGCCTTCATCAAACCCCCTCCCCCATCATTGACATACGTATACCGAGGCTAGAGGAGATTACCCCCGATTTTGTGCAGGCTTATAATTTGTTTTTCCTTTTTTTTATTCCTTATGATTTCGAACCACTCTCCACTCCACGCTCCACAAAAACAACACACACTGAAACCCGCAATCCGCAATCCGCAATCCGTATCCAAAATCCGGTATCCGATATCCGATATCCGTTATCCGTATTCCGTATTCCGTAATCCCCGAACCTAATCGAATTTCCCGCGGGCGAAGAATACGGCCGTGGATGCGGTGACATTGGATGCCTGCCCACCGAGGAGTGCGTCATCACCAGCGACTCGTGCAGCTACAACCAGCGGGATGGAAAGGACTGCGGCAACTATCCCACCTGCAAGCGCCGCTCCGGCGGAGGATCATCCTCGGCCTCGAACAGCAGCCCCAATTTGGCCGCCCCCTCGGCCAATCCGTCAGGTATTTAGCTTGGAATCCCCCACTTGATTACTCATTGTGCGCTTCCCTGGGGGAGTTGTCCAGGCGATTGGCATCGTGTCTCGTGTTTTGAACGGCGACTTTTTGGTTCCTCAAAGAAAAAAAACATAATACGAGTTATTTCCAACGATTTGTGTCGAAAAACAGGGATTTCTGTGGGGCAACAAAAGCTTACTTCGGTGGCCGAAGATTATAATAGACTTGCAGAGCTGATACGGATATTTTACCTTTTAAGACAGGCTGTCATCCGTGTTTTACTCTAACCGATTGTGCTATTATATTTGAGATCATTTCTTAATCAACCGTTTTCCCGCCAAACAGAAAATCGTAAGGATTTTACAATGATTGAAGTGTATTAAGGCACATTTAAAAATTTGATAAAATAACTCAAGCAGGAAGCCCATATAAGGTCAATAAAATTCAATTTCATCTGCAAATCTTTTTGAATTTCGAAATGATTTTAATTGATTAAATAAATAAAATAGCAATTAAATGTATGAGACCCACTCGATCCATCAAGCCCTGCAAGGCTATAAATACTATTCCAAATTCTCAAAACTTATTTTGTCTTGTTTTATGTTTGGCCTTAAGTATTTGTTTAGTTTTATGATCGTTTTCATCTCTATACGTATTCAAACATATATGCTAATATGCTGTATAACCGAATGTAATATGTTGTATGGCGATCTAACACAGACACACTCGCACACCCACACAAACACACTGAGAGCTTCCGCTGATCAATCAATCAATCTAACACCAAGTCAATCAATCAATCACTCGCTCGCTCGCTCATTCATCGCCTCATTTGCTCAAGGCTTCCTAATATTCGACCGCAAGCCACCCACCACCCACCAGCCTCCGCCTCACCCCTCTCCGTTGACCACTATTGCATGTTTTAGGACGTCACAGCACGGAGAGAAAAAAGGCATAGCAATGCCACCTCTACTTTGTCATTGCAATCAAAACTTCTATCACTTCTTTAAAAGCTACGCAAGTATCAAATGTAAAAATACTATTTTTTTAGAACCAATTTCGTTTAGATTTGAAATTTTCGAAACCATTTTATTTGGCATAAATAAGAAAACTTTCCCAAGAAGATCTAGTAAACTTAGAATTATTTAAAACGTTTTAAAAATACAAAAAAAAAAAAATTTAAAAGTGTTGGTTCGATAAAAATTGTAACAAAAGATCTTTCAATAGGAAAAAAATTTGTTTTAGATAAATCACAATTGATTCCAAGTTTATTAAATTCAGGAGAAATACTTTTTCTGGAGTATACTTAAAAATATTTTACAAAATTCTTTAGCAACAAGCATAGTTTTTTTTATCGTACATACATTTTTTATAACAATTTAATCACTAGAAAATTACCATCACTTAGAATTTATTTTATTGTATTATTATTATTATTTTAAAATAAGTATAGGCACCTTTTCTCTCTGTGCTGGCCGGAGAAGGGAGCAGGCTGGGTGGGGTGGAATGATCATAGCCACGACTAACGCTAACGATAAAAACCGCTCTTCTTTCCCGCCATCTTGCCCACCATCGAAAACCGACTAAACCACTAACCACTAACAGGATCGAGTCTGGGCCAGGGACCCGAGAACAACATCTTTGCACCCGCCTCATCGAACCCCACGCTTAACACCTACACGTACAATGGCCATCAGCAGGGTGGCCATGACCACGATGGTGGTATGAACGGAAACGGAAATGGTAATGGGAACGGGCACGCCGGAAACGGAAATGATCGCGACAAGGGCGGCAATGCGGGGGCAGCGGGCGCCTCCTCGACGGGCATCATCGATCCGCACTACGTATTTGGGGCGAAACATCACATGCCCGTCATACCGAACATGCCCATCTTCCCGTACAACTCGCCCACGTCGGCGCCCTCGTTCCAACAGTTCCCCCAACCGAACCATCCAGGCAGCGTCCTCAACCCAGGCTATCCCATGCACGGCCTGCAGCCGGTGAATCCCTACAATCCGCCCTTCGTCTTTGGCCAGCTGCCGTTCTACGGCGGCGGCGGACCGACCGGCACCGGTGGACCGCCCGGCGGCGGTGGAGGCGGTAATGGCGGCATCGTCGGCGGCGGCGGCGGCGGTGGAGGCAACGGAGGCATCGGCGGCGGCGTCGGACTGCCCAGCTCGACGCTGGGCATCCTTGGCGGCGGCGGCGGCGGCCTGGCGCCCTACGGCAGCAACTTCCAGGGCTACCAGAGCCAGCACTCCAATGCGAATATGTACAACAAACCGCCGCCGCAGTACCAGAACCAGAACCAACAGAACCCGTACAACCGGCGCACCCAGGCGCATCCCTCGGCAGCCAGCAGCTTGGGCGGCGGTGGAGGCGGTATCCTCGTCCTGGCCATGGGACTCGTCCTGGCCGGCCTACTGCCCTACACGTAATAAGCAGGAGCAGCAGCACACAATACCAGCCCCGACGACCCCCTGGAAAATTAAGCCTTTCGATATGTTCACCATAACCATCGCGGAATGAGACCATTTTCACTGAACTTTCATACTTATGGCCTTTTGACACTGGCTTTGTTTGGGATTTATTTGAAAAAGCCATGATCAGCTGGAGATAAGGGTCATACATCCGAAAAACATTTATGAATTTATATATTAAACAAACATAGGTTGCCTTGACTTTTAAAAA
The DNA here is from genome assembly GCF_014743375.2 of Drosophila subpulchrella. NCBI lineage: Eukaryota > Metazoa > Arthropoda > Insecta > Diptera > Drosophilidae > Drosophila > Drosophila subpulchrella. The sequence continues at coordinate 27,452,205 of NC_050613.1, read as the reverse complement.
TAAATTCAGACCTTTACCCAGTGCCATAACCAAACATTTTTGTAAAAGCCTTATAACACTGTCTTTGTTTTGAATTTATTTTAAAAACTCATGGTCACCTAGAAAAGAGGTTTTACTACCTAACAGAATTCTATGAATGCAATATATTAAATCAAGTTGGGTTGCCTTGAATTTTAAAAATAAATCCAGACCTTTACCCAGTGCCATAAGGCCTTTACCAAACATTTTTGTAAAAGCCTTATAACACTGTCTTTGTTTTGAATTTATTTTAAAAACTCATGGTCACCTAGAAAAGAGGTTTTACTACCTAACAGAATTCTATGAATGCAATATATTAAATGAAGTTTGGGTTGCCTTGACTTTTAAAAATAAATCTAGACATCTAGTAAAAAATCAAGCAAGTGTCATAAGGTCTTTACCACAAATCAAAATATTAAGCCATTGGTTCGGCATTTTTCTAAGCCTTTCAATCCCAAATTAAAATAAATATCAAAAAATAATAAGTGAAAATGGCAACTCTTCCGTAGCTTATGTGTTTAATTTTTTGGTTCTCTTCGTTTCCCGTTTTCTCCTGATTTTTCTCAACCTTTTTCGTTTGAATATTTTTTTTTGGCTTAGGCTTAAGAAAAATGTAAAGGCAATGGCAGTGGCAGTTAAATTAGCAAATGAATAATGTACAATTTTAAAAAAGTTAGTCATGCACAAGAAATTAGGAAATTTCTTTTACCCCTTTCAGAAAGGAACATATATTTTTTCAATTTCCTGTCAGGTTTTAAGAAATATGGAAGTTTTTTTTTCGTTATAACTGTTAGAATTCGTAAATAATTTACTTGTGGTTTTGTTTGACCGGAAGGGCAATATGTATGCTTTTCTTTCCTAGCAGTTCCTTCGGAAAACAATAAAAGCACTCACAGAATGATAACTTTTCGTAGCTTTGCACAACAATTCAAAGGTTGTATTTTAATTACACCATAAGCTGTAAGCCTTTGCCGCCTCTCGTTTCTCGTATTTTGGCATTTTTTCTCGGCAGCCTTTTGCCGTCTGGCCCACACTGCGAATACGTAATTTCAATTTAATGTTGTGCAGGGTGTGTCTGTGTGTGTGTGAGTTCAATATATGTGAGGGTGTGTGTGCGAGTGTGTGTTTTGGACTATCAGTCAAGGGGAACTGCTCGTCGGCCCCTGGGAGTTGCTCTTTTTTGCAGCTCAATTAAATTGGAATTTAATTTCGGGCTTAGACAGCCAGCCTCTGGTCAAAGGGGGCGTGGCAAAGTCTGACCAACACACAGACACTCACACACACACACACACACACACATGGTTGGGCAACTTTGATGTTAATTTCATTTTTGTTGATGTTACGAATTTGCGGCCAGACTCTGGCGAATCCGGGGATTTCGATGATGTTAGCAGTGCTGCCACTGCTGCTGCAGTCAAAAATACAGAAAAATACATAAAACCCAGATACTTAGATGGATAGTGTTGTAGATACAAGATACGCATGTCAATCAAAATGCATAATGAGCTACATTCGAGGGCAGTGCACCAAGTGCAGCAGATTGATTTTGTTTTTTTTTTTATACGATTACGAATATGAATAAATAATCACTGATGCAAATTGAATGGCATTTTAAAAGGAAAACCACAAGAATTAAGCTAGCCTAAGGTGTTCAAAACTAATCTAAAGTAAAAACTAAAAACCCAAAACTAAGCTGTAAGTGCTGCAGACTCCCGTAAAATCAAAAAGCTGTTACAGAAAGGCATTTACATTGCTAACCAACTGCCAGAAAAGCAAATACAACTACAAAATCGAAATCGAAAGCCAAAATGCAAAGATACAAAAATACAAAAATACAAAAATACAGAGAATACAAATTGTGAAACATTCAACACACACACACACACAACCACACACATACGAAGTCAAGTCCCAGAAATTCAAAACTGCCCAAGAAAACATAACATAGAACATAACGATTTTGTCGCTGTAAATTCCGGATAAAAAGCACTCATGTCGAGCATATTTACTCCGTCCGTTTGTATTTGTATTTGTATTTGTATTTGTATTTGCACACACACACACACACATGATTTTGGGACACACCGACTAATGCTAACTTCATTTGCAATCTCTGAACCGGAACCATGTAAACAGTACGACCAGTATTAACCAAACTGAAATCATTTTATTGCGATAAGATACTTACACCCCCTCCCAAAAACCGACCCATACACACACAACAAGTATTCGAGTATTTACTAATCAAAAACCACTAACTAAAGAGTTGTACATAGCATTAAATATATATATATATATATGAATATATTATATATATAAATGTGTGTGGAGTTGGACAGAAGAGTTATATTTAATATACTACAGCGAAGACTTAACTAGAATAAGCCCGGGCGGACAAAAACTCAAAGTTGTGTAGATTTAACGTATTCGGTATGGTAATTAATCAAAAACCTAAGCTAAGTTCATTGAATGTAAACGCATTGCTTTATTGTCCCACTGTTTTTGATCTACCTAATTTGTGTGTTGTAACTTATGTTTTCTTATGTTTTTCTTATATCATTTCCATTTCGATTCGAAATCTCCCCTGCTTTTGTGGCTAACCAACTGCTTTGCCGACTGCGCGCTCACGCACACTGCTTTGCCGACCGATCGCAGAGGTGAGCCATAACGCATACGCCCCGAATGCCCCCAGTGCTCCGAGTGCCCCGCTGCCGGAAACGGATGCGAACGGTGGTGGTGGTGGTGGTGGTGGAGGCGGAAGTGGCGGATACGGTGGTGGCTTCTCGGCTGGCGGCCACTCCCTCTACCCCAGTCTACCCAACTCGAATGGCGGTGGCGGTGCAGCTCCCTACAATCCATATGCCGGCAACGGCAACGGTGGCTACAATCCCTACAACGGCGGCTACCAGCCCCCAGCTCCCGGCGGCTATCAGCCCCAAGCTCCTGGCGGCTACCAGCCCCGTCCCGGCTACACACCACCCGCCCCGGGCTATGAGAACAATGGTGGTGGTGGTGGCCAGAAGCCCAAGGACAAGGAGGGCGGCTTCTTCTCCAACTTCTTCTCGAATCCGGCGGTGAGTCAAGCGGTCTCCGGTATCATTGCAGGCCAGATAGCCAAGCAACTGCAGGGCGGCGGAGCTGGAGGAGCAGGTGGTGGCCAGCAGCAGCCAGGTGGCTATCAGCCTAGTGGTGGCTACGGCGGAGGATCCCAGGCAGCAGGAGGCGGTGGCTCCACCGGCAGCAACATTCTGGGCGGACTTTTGGGATCCGTTCTCTCCGGTGGCGGAGCTGGCGCCAATGGAGCCGGCGGCGGTGGAGGTGGAGCAGGAAGCTTCCTGGGCAGCTTGCTGAGCGGCGGAAATGCCAACCGCGGTGGCCAGCAGGGAGGCGGAGGAGGTGGCTCTGGCGGACTGGGCGACATCTTCAGCTCGAAGAACTTTGGCGGCCTCTTCAGCGAGAATCCCTCTTCCAGGGGCGGCGGCTCCTCTTCCGATGGCTACTCCTCCCAGGGCGGCGCCAAGGGATATCCCACCCAGGCACCGGGCAACTACTACGGCTGAGCTACGGCTGGCTTTCATCGGAGGATCGGGAGATCTGGAGATCTGGAGATCAGCAGAGGATCCTCCCCAAATCAATTTCACCCTCTACCCCTTTTTTTTCTTTCGTTCTTTGGCAATGTAATCAAATTGAGAACTTTCAACGAAATTAACTGAAACAATATTGAAATCTATATATATAAGCATATTATACGCAACTATAAATGACGATTATACAAATACAATACATATATACAAGCATATATATATATACATATATGTAAACCCGATAATTGAGAGAGCTGTCACATGTAATTTGAGATACCGTGCGCGTAGAATCCCCCTCCCCCCCCAAAAAAAAAACAAGATGCCCCATTCGGAGTTCATTTGTACATAGAAAAGTAACTGAAATTGAAATTGAACAATATACGTAAGAATTGAAAGCCAGCTAGTGTTCTTTTTTTTATTGGTTTTGGAGAAGGGATAAATGGAGATGTGGTAAGTTAACTAGGACAAATATAATGGGACTCAAAAGCCATGAAGAAGGAGTATTAGGACTTAAGAACGGCTAAAAAAAAGAATTTTTGGTACAAAATACATGAACATTTTTAATGCATACATCTAGGGGCCTCAGAAATTTAAAATAGAGGAATTTTCCTCATTAAATTGTTTGACACTTGAGAGTTTTAAGGCTAATTTCTTGATTTTTGACACCAGGCCAACATATTCCGTAGTAGGTGGCTGCTGGGAGCTAACATTTTTTTACTGGAAGAGAACCGTTAGTTTAGTGTAAGCCGTCTAGAGATGGGCAATCGCATGATTGTCAACAAAAGGCCTTACATATTTTGAAGTGACTCACCTCTAGTAATGCCCTAAAAACTAATCGTTGGCCACCTACTAATTTTCCTGTTCACCTGGTGCTTCAAATTGAAAAAACCACACATTTACTTCAACAAATTAAAAGGATTCGACACATTTTTCAGTAAAATTGCTGAGTTTATTGGTCTCAGACACCAGGCAAACAGAAATCATAGCAAGTAACAGCTGGTAACTATGATTTTACTTAAAGAACAGTTAGTTTTCAAGATGGCGTCCCTTTTCATATTTCCCCTTCCCCCACTGACCAATAGGAATTGATCTCCATGGGAAGGATCCGTTAGTTGGGAGCCAAACGCAGACCAGAGATGAGCAACCATGGCCGTCTCACGAGCCTGTCACAATCTTGTCACGATCTTGTCACGATCTTGTCACGATCCTGTCACGATATTCACGAAATAACAGGCCGTGCCAAAAGGAAAAAATCACTAAGCCATCTCTAAGTGAGCTTGGAAAAAGCTGATCAGCTGATCGTTTTACACCTACTAAACGCTTATGTTCGCCTGGTGTCTGAAATAAAAAATTTAGCAATTTGACCATTTTCTCGAGGTATTTTGGACTTCTGATTTCTATGAATTGTCAGTTCAATAAGGTCTGAAATGAAATTTCTTGATCTTTGACACCAGGCCAACATAATCCGTAGCAGGTGGCTGCTGGGCGTAAAATTTTTTTTTACTGGAAGACCACCGTTAGTTTAGTACAAGTGGATTAGAGGTGGGCTACCGCTTGGTCGGCAACAAAAGCCCTTACATTTTTTGAAGTGGCACACCTCTAGAAAGGCCTTAAAAACTAATCGTTGGCCACCTACTAATTTTCCTGTTCACCTGGTGCTTTAAATTGAAAAATCACTCATTTACTTCAAGAAATTGAAAGGCTTCGTAACGTTTTTTCAGTCAAAATGATGATTTATGGTTCTCAGACACCAGGCAAACAGAAAACTTAGCAAGTGACAACTGGTAGGCAGAAGTAAACCTAAACAGCTGTTTATTTTCAAGATGGCGGCCTTTTACATATTTCCCCTCCCCCCACTGACCAATAGGAATTGATCTGCATGGGAAAGAAGCGTTAGTTGTAAGCCAAACGCATACTAGAGATGGGCAACCATGGCTGTTTCACGAGTTTATCACGAATTTGTCACGAGCTTGTCACGATATGCACGAAATAACAATTAAATCCTATGTATTTGCTTGGGCCGTGCGAAAAGGAACCACTCACGAGGTCATCTCCAAATGAACTCTGATTAAACTGATCAGCTGATTGTTTTTACTTCTGCTAAACTTCTGTTCGCCTGGTGTCCGAAATTAGGAAATCGAGAAATTTGACAATCGATTGCATTCAAAACGGAAAATTTTAAGTTTTGACCAATTTTCGCAAAAAAGATGAACCTTTACGAGAAATGCAAAAATTCGTTAAAAACTAATTTCCCAAAAATTGAAAAATAGAAAAACCGCAAAAGAAATAAAGGTAATTTTTTGTTGTACGCCCGGATTTGACTAAATTACGACATAAAAACCGCTTAAAAATAGCGTATTTTTCGTCAAAAAAATAATTCTCCCTATTTTTAAGCAAAAAAAATCAGTATTTTGGTCGACAAATTCCGAAATGAGGCCAGAATAAGGAATGTGATACCTCGTTGAACTCGTAATTAAATTCCCAATCGATTGGCATCTAAATCTAAAAAATTTTATTTTTGGCCACTTTTTGCAAAAATGAATGATGTAACCCCCTTACAAAAAATGAGAAAATTGATCAAAAAATAATTTTCCCAAATAGTGATGTGGATTGTAAGCCTAGGTCGATAGCTGCTCATAACAGCCGGTCTTTCAGGTCTACGCCTCGTTTTGACCAAGTTACGGCTGAAAAACCGCTAAAAACATGGTATTTTTGTAAAAAATTCCAATCCTTGTTTTTTCGCACAAAAAAAATCAGTATTTTGGTCGTAATTTTGCGAAATAAGGTCAGAATATAGAATGTGATACCTCGTTGAACTCGTAATTAAATTTCCAATCGATTGGCATTTAAATTTAAAAACTTTAATTTTTGGCCACTTTTTGCAAAAATGGATGATGTAACCCCTTATAAAAAATGCAAAAATTGGTTAAAAAATAAATTTCGCGAAAAGTGATGGGGATCGTTAGCCTAGATTGTTAGCTGCTCAAAACAGTCTGTCTTTTTGTTGTGCGTCCCGTTTTGACCAAGTTACAATTGAAAAACCGCACAAAATAGGGGTATTTCGCAAGGCTTTTTTCATTCAAAATGCTGGATTTGTGTCTCTCAGACACCAGGCAAACAGAAAACTTAGCAAGTGACAGCTGGTAGCCAAAAGTGAACTTAATTTTCAAGATGGCGGCCCTTTACATATTTCCCCTCGCCCCACTGACCAATAGGAATTGATCTCCATGGGAAAGGACCGTTAGTTGTGGGCCAAACGCAGACCAGAGATGAGCAACCATGGCCGTGTCATCATCTTGTCACGAGCTTGTCACAAGCTTGTCACGATCTTGTCACTATCTTGTCACTATCTTGTCACGATTTTGGTCGTACCAAAAGGAAGAAATCACGAGAGCATCTCTAAGTAAGCTTGGATAAAGCTAATCAGCTGATCGTTTTACACCTACTAAACGTTTATGTTCGCCTGGTGTCTGAAATAAGAAATCTAGCAATTTGACACTCGATTGGCAATTTTAAGTTTTGTCCATTTTTCGCCAAAAAATATGACGCCCCATGAAAAAGGGAAAATTGATCAAAAAAGATATGCAAAATAATATTAAAATATCTAATTGAATTTCCAACCACATGCCACGCATTTTAAATAACTTTTACCCTTTTGAATGTGAAAAGAATGTATTTTAAATAAACCATTAGTGGTACTTGCGGATCATTAGGCCATCTTAAAAGTTGGCCAACAACAGCTCACATTTGCGTGGCAGCCGCAGACAAATGGCAGTGTAAATGGCTTTTGGGCCAACAGAAACTCTGTGAAAATATCAGAGATCTTTAATCAACGCGATCATAACTTTTTAAGAGGCTGTTGACTGAAGGCAAGCGGATTTGCGGACCGAAAAGTTGGCCGAGTTGGGGAAGTTTAACACTCGAAATGCGCTGCGTTTCCGTAGCAGTTTCAGTTCGGCAGTTTACCAGTTTGCCAGCTCACCTGTCCTGTGCCGCCTCGCACTTCGCAGGGGCCACACCTCGCCCGGGGTTCCCCAGTTCCCCAGTTTCCCGGCTATCCACCTCTCCAGTCCTGCACTTGGCAGTTGGAAGTTATCCTGGCAAGGGGGCGGCGAGGAAAGGAGGCACGCAGGACCTCCCAACGCCGCTCCGGCAAACATTTTGTTGCCTTTGTTGGCCGGAATGTTGCTGCTGCACTGCAACAATATATTATGCGCTAAGCTCCTCAACTATGCAGCCGCCGGATGGGTGGCCATTTGGCTTTGGCTATGGCTACGGCCATGGCGTTGGCTTTGGCTCTGGTTAACCGACTACCGTTTTGTAATTTATTTAAGTAATAAAATAAATATACGTACGTTATGTGGTACGTACGTAGCGCACCTGCCCATGTGCATGTGAATATGTTGCCTCTATGGATGCGAATATGTGGCTCCATGTGAATGTGAATGTGGATGTGGATGCCATGCTGACGGTGGGTTTGTTGTCAAGCGAAAGTGCGCTTCAAGTGCACCAAGCACCCACTTGGCCAAAGTGAATTTAGTGTCAAGTGCAGGAAAATGTGAAAAGCAGCTGCGAGTTAGTTTTTCATATTTAAGCAGCACTTCACCCAGCAACAACAACAACAACAGCAACAACGGAGGGAGCCAAACAACACTGGTTGGTTGTCTATGCAAAATGGATTGCCTTTAGGCCTTTCAGAGGTCGTGCGATATGTGGCCATTAGTCAGGCAGTTTCTCGTGCCATTTTTGTTTCCCTTGAGGATCGATAAGGTCCTTTTTAGGGAGTATTATTACTCTTTTGTTAATGTTTAATATTTAATTTATTTAATATTATTTTATTTATTATTAATATTTTATTTTATATTTACACAACAAACTGACAAACATATACCTTTAAATATATAATAATAAACCATTTATAAAGAAAACAAAATCCAAGGAATGTCCTTCACGAAAAAAAAACCTCTAGTCAAGTTGAGCGATATAATAGTTAAATGGACTCTATAGTTCCTTAACTATTAAATAGTAATTTTACAATTAAATAGTTACCCCAGCAATTGAGCGATATAATAGTTAAATGGACTCTATAGTTACTGAACTATTCAATAATAATTTTACAATTAAATAGTAACCCCAGCAATTGAGCAATATAAAAGTTAAATGGACTCTATAGTTACTTAACTATTCAATAGTAATTTTACATTTAAATAGTAACCCCAGCAATTGAGCGATATAATAGTTAAATGGACTCAACAGTTACTTAACTATTAAATAGTACCCCAGCAACTGCAAAATACGTACTAATTTAAATATAATTTTAACATTAATTTTATTTATTTTACTATCAAAATACATACTACTGTGTTTAATAGTAGTACACTTTTTATAGTAACATATTGGTTAGTTTTACCAATTACCATGGTCCAATTTTGGTTTAATGCAAAATGTGTACAACTAGTCTAGCTGAAAAAGGAGGGCTTAATGTCTGGTTTCACATTATTAATTATATTTAAGAAATTATACTTTAAACAGATCTTAAGTATAATAACTAACAGTTATATAGATAATAAACATTGATTTAAATTTTGGTTGAGCAGTAGGCGGCGTCATTGTATTCCACCTCGCAGCCCCGATCGCCTCGCTTCACATTCATTTCAAGTCCCATCGAAACAGTGATAAGTCGTGTGTAGAGCAAACGGAACAAATTCAGCTTTTAAGTTTTCAATTTCGGCCAGATATATAACTATATAGAACGATACCAAATGGGAATGGAGGAGTATTCGCGTGAACCCTGCCCCTATCGCATCGTCGACGATTGTGGCGGCGCCTTCGCGATGGGCTGCTTCGGAGGCGGTCTCTTCCAGGGGCTGAGGGGATTCCGTAATGCGCCGCAGGGCATGCGCCGCCGGTTCGCCGGGGGATTGGCCTCGGTGAAGGCCAGGGCGCCGACCGTCGGCGGGGGCTTCGCCTCCTGGGGCTTCCTCTTCAGCATCGTGGACTGCAGCCTGGTGCACCTGCGCAAGAAGGAGGACCCCTGGAACTCCATTGTCAGCGGGGCTGTGGCCGGCGGGGTGCTCTCGTCCCGGAACGGAGTGGCGGCCATGTTCGGCAGCGCCATCATCGGCGGAGTCCTGCTCTCGATGATCGAGGGCGTGGGCATCCTGTTCACCCGCATCTCGGCCGAGCAGTTCCGCAATCCCGACCCGCAGTCGGCGGAGGGATTCGGATTTGGATTTGGATCTGCCTCTGCTTCTGCTTCTGCAACTGGAACTGCATCTTCAGCAGGATCTGCCTCTGCAACAGGATCTGCATCTGCAACTGGATCTGCAACTGGATCTGCTACTGGATCTGCTACTGGATCTTCAACTGGATCTGGAACTGGATCTCCAGCCGGCGATATTAATCCTGCCGCGGGCTTTGGGTTCCCCGGCTTCCAGCGGCACTAGCTAAATTTACGTGTCTATTCCGTCACTCAAAGCGACCGTTTCGAACTTCCAATTACAATCGCATATCTAATTTGTATTCGATCGATTATTTCGTGTGCCCCAAACTCGGCCAAGAATCCAAATTTTAAGCCTAATATGTTGTATATGTAGCCTTCAATATAAATTCACTAGTTATTATTAAATAGCTTTTTTAATGTGTAGTCGTTACCTATTAAAAAAAAAAAAAATTTGATTATTAAGGTTTAAAAACTTCCACTCGTTATGGCCAGAGGCTCAACATTTTAAATCAAATAAATTAGGGAAGCTTAATCAATTTCGAAATGGGATCTTAGATGATTAATCCATAATGGCAAACGTTAAAAATAGTTTCAGATTTTATTTCATTGTCAAAAGTTTATTATACCAATACCTATCAAAATTTTGAATGATAAATAAGGTTTTAAATTTGCCAACTAATATAAAAATAATAATTATCAGCGTTTCAAGATAAAATAAATGCATAAAAAATTGAGTAGCTACATTTAAGGGCCAATAAATGAGTCCCTGCACCACTGTGCACCACCCAAAAGCAGCGAGTGGGTGGTGCAGATCGAGGAGCAGGACTTCTGGCTCGGGGCAGGGATTTCAGCTGGCAGCTCCTTCAGGGCAAAACAATGACGGGCCGCATTTAGAAGCCTTTCGCTCTCGGTGCCCCACGAGCAACCCCCTCTACCCCCTCCACCCCTCCTCCCTTAACCCCCTGGTGCCCCCTGCACCACTCCAGACCGCCACCCCGTTAACCCATTCCTGCCGTTCCGGATGTCGTTGACTTTTCAAGTCGCATTAGAAGCGACACGGCGGCGTCATCATCGCGGTGGTTGGGTGGCCAAGTGGGTGGTTGAGTGGGTGAACGGGCGATGGGCGTTGGGCGGTGGGCGGTGGGTGGGGCATAAAAATACATGTAAGAGGCTTTCAGCTTATTGTTTGGCACTGTCGCGTTTTTATGATTGCACGCAAGGCTCTCTGGTCGTCTGGCTTTTGGGCCCTTGTCTCGGCTTAATTTTATTGATATTACACGTACTTGAAGTCGACGACCAGGTCGAAAACAGCCACACCACACCCATTCCCATTCGCATACCCATTTCCATTCGCATTCCCATCGTCTGGCTATTAATTTTTACGGCTTACGACTTACGACTCACGACTTACGGCTTACGGCAGCCGTAGCATAAATGCCCGCTAGATGGCGCCCCCGCGCAGTTGATCAATTTTTTATACCAATAGGCACTTACTTGCCGCGATATATGTATTATATATTTATGCCTCGCCCAGCTTGTGCAAATCCAATTACGGTTTCATAATCAGGAATCAAGACCGTCAAGTGTTGCCACTTCATCCACTTACTTTTTAGGGTACTCAAAAACTAATCTATCCAATTAAAGTGAATATATCTTTAGGGTATGAACATATTTATTTTGTTTATCATTGGAAAGATAGGTCTAGAAAATGTTTTCGATTTGATAAAAAGCTTTTTATGCACTTTTCTGGTTTTTTATTTGAGGTAAACTTTTTTTTAAAGATTTTTAAACTTTTATTCTGTAATTACTGGCAAAATCTCAGTGAAATTCCTTTTTGGCCAAATATTTCTTGTGGCTATTTGCCCGATTGGCTCATTCATTTTGTATTCTAGCAACAACTATTCCTTAACTTGTGTATTATATAGTTGTTCTTGTTGCTGTTATTGTTGTGTGGCAATAAAATTGCTACAACTTAATTAATTAAGTGCAAATGATAAAAATGACCAAATAGCACGAAACACACACAGGCTCACAAGCACACACACACACACTGGCCAAGCAGAGAGAGAAAAAACTAATTAAGTTTTATGTGCAATTTTCGTGGCTGAAAAGTTTCGTTTGTGTGGCAATTGTGTGGTGGTCCAAAAGAGGGGGTGTTGGGGGTTAAGGGGGTGTGGCATAAAGGGGGCGGTGGGTAGAATGTGGCACGTTACGTTGCCGTCACGTTCTGTTATTTATTTTGATAGTTTGTTGTAGCTGCAGCGCCCTCACTCTGTCTCCCCACCTCGCTTACCGCCCCCAAAACTCTGCCTTTCTCCCACTTTCTCTCCTTCTATGTTTTCCCCATCTCTTTTGGCGGGAAATCTGTGCACTGACATTTGCCGCGATTAATGAAAGTTAAGCTTTTGTCCGAAGTCTTTAATTTGTGGCCATTAGAGGGCAGCCAACACCAACACACAATCATCAATGTGTATATACACATGGGAAAACTAGGGTTGAAAGAGATACGGGAGTGACAGAATCAGACACAGCGGAAAAAGCCAAGGACCCACAAATTATGTGTCTACTTCTTGATATTTTTATTTGCCTCTCAAAGGAGTCGGTATTTTAGCTCTGCGCTTCGGTTTGACCTATTACCGACTGAAGAACGGCTAAAAAACAAGGTATTTATGTCCGAAATCCTACTCCCAACTTTTCCCTTAAAAAATGAGTATTTTGGCCGTCACTGTGCGAAATAAGGTCAGAATATGAAGTGCCATACCTCGTTGAGCTCGTAATTTAATTCCCAATCGATTGGCATTTAAACCTGGGAATTTTAATTTTTGGCCATTTTTCTCAAAAATAGATGATGTAACCCCTTACAAAAAATGCAAAAATTGGTCAAAAAATAAATTTCCCCAAAAGCGATGGAAATCATTAGCCTAGGTTGTCAGCTATTCAAAACAGTCGGTCTTTCAGATGTGCGCCTCGATTTAACCAAGTCACGATTGAAAAACCGACTAATATATGGGTGTTTTTGTCTGAAATCCTACTACCTATTTTACAACCAAAAAACATGGTATTTTAGCAATCATTTTGCGAATTAAAGTCGGAATAAGGAATGCCATACCTCGTTGAGCTTTGTATTAAGTTTCCAATCGATTGACATTAAAACCTGAAAACTTTATTTATTGACCAATTTTCGCAAAAATAGATAATGTAACCCCTTACAAAAAATGCAAAAATTCGTCAAAAAATAAATTTCCCAAAAAGTGACAGGGATCGATAGCCTTGGTTGTTAGCTGCTCATAACAGGCGGTCTTTTTTTTATGAGCCTCTATTTGACTAAATTACGACTAAAGACGGCATAAAAATAACGTATTTTTCGTCAAAAAATAATACTCCCTATTTTTGCACAAAAAAATCAGTATTTTGGTTGACAAATTGCGAAATGAGGTCAGAATATGGAATGTGATACCTCGTTGAGCTCGTAATTAAATTCCCAATAGATTGGCATTTAAATCTAAAAAATTTAATTTTTGGCCATTTTTCGCAAAAATTCGTCAAAAAATAAATTTCGCTAAAAGTGATAGGGATCGTTAGCCTAGATTGTAAGCTGCTCAAAACAGTCGGTCTTTTGTTATGCGCCTCGATTTGACTAATTTACGACTGAAAAACGGTTTAAAAATAACGTATTTTTCGTCAAAAAATGCTTCTCCCTATTTTTGGCCAAAAAAGGTCAGTTTTTTCGTCGACAAATTGCAAAATGGATCCAGAATAAGGAATGTCATACCTCGTTGAGCTCGTAATTAAATTCCCAATCGATTGGCATTTAAATCTGGAAAATCTAATTTTTTACCATTTTTCGCAAAAAACATGATGTAACCCCTTACAAAAAATGCGAAAATTCGTCAAAAAATAAATTTCCCGAAAAGTAATGGGGATCGATAGCCTTGGTTGTTAGCAGCTCATAACAGTCGGTCTTCTTGTTATGCGCTTCCATTTGACTAAATTACGACATAAAAACGGCCTAAAAATAACGTATTTTTCGTCCAAAAAATTATACCCCTCTTTTTTTCGCAAAAAAAGTCAGTATTTTGGCCGACACATCGCGAAATGAGGTCAAATTAAGGAATGTGATACCTCGTTGAGCTCGTAATTAAATTCCCAATCGATTGGCATTTAAATCTTTAAACTTTAATTTTTGAAAATTTTTCGAAAAAAAAAGATAATAAACCCCTAACAACAAAATCAAAAATTGGTCAAAATATAGATTTCCCAAAAAGTGGGGATAGTTAGCCTCGACTGTTAGCTGCTCAAAACAGTAGATCTTTCAACTGCGCGATTTGTTTTGACCAAATTACAGTTAAAAAAGGCTAAAATATGAGATAACTTTGGCCAAAATCCTACTCCCTAAAAAACACTGATTTAACCAGATATAAGACTATTTATCTCAGTGAGGCCCAGCACTGCGCAACATTCAAAATCGGTGGCAACTGCAGTTGGGAAAAATGCATTGCCTACTTATGTGGGCAACATCAGAGGACCTCGTTGCCAAATTGAATAGCGCATTATGGCGCGCGGGCGGTTTTTCCGGGTGGCTTTTCCAGCGGGAGTGCTGGAAAAACACATGCCTGCCCCGATGCTTGTTTACATGCGTTTGGCGCACTCGCCAGATAAATCAGCAGCAACAACAGCAGCATCACAGCAGCAACATCCCAGCAGCAACATCACAACAGCAGCAGCAGCAGCAGCAACAACTGCAGCTGCAACATCAACAGACCAGCTCTGATTTAGTCAACGCTGATTGTTAAAGTAAGAACTGCAACCACGACATGGTAAATTTGCAAAACAAACTCTTCCTTTTTTCCTGTTTTCCTTTTTCCCACAGGTGTGGTCAACCTAATAGGGGTAGTAAAATGTTTTCGAAAAACTGTACAAATAAATGACTGAAAACATTTTTATTGCTGGTTTTTTGGAATTTCAAATCAACATCTATGCAAAGTGAATCAGTAAGGGCTTATATTAGTCTTACTTACTACAAAATATTATTTTGGAAAGAATGATATAATCAAGTCCTAAGGGAAAAAATTTAACAATAGAGAACTATCGACTATCAGATACCCAGATAAGTGTATTTTTTTTAAACTTTAATAAAGCTAAATATTTAATAGTGGAAGTCGAAGGTTTCGCGAATATTTTGAACAACTTTAAAAGCAATTTAAAACTGCCAAGGATACCCCGATGTGAACTATTATTGCAACCGCCGCTGTTTGAGCCTGCCCTATTCAAAGTCTCCGATTGCAGCTTTTGAATTTAGTTGCAATTCAAAGCCCACTAGCAACATTGAGAAGTTGTTGAAAAATATTTGTCCTCTGCCATGCAGAACTTGCAGCTTACCCCCCCCGTTTTCCTCGGATGTGTGTGGGAAAACTTTCGACTTCAGTACACAACTTACCTCAACTTTTGCTGGGGCACAAAAAAATTTGTTAACTTTGGCCGAAAGGAGGACTCTAGGACGAAAGGACGAAAACTTTTGCATTCGCCTGCAGTTGAAGTTGGCCGGAGAGTAATTGAGGCACTCGAGGGCGAAAGGAGCCGAGTCCAATTTTCGCAAATCGTCCGTTTTTGCAGGTGATAAATTTTGAAAGGCATTTTAATTGATTTCGACAAATGGAATTAAATTCACTGGAGCGCTGGAGGTGCGAGGTGCTAGCTGTGAGCTGTGAGCTGTGAGCCAACATCAAATATTAAACGTTCTGCCATTTGAATTATCAAATTTCGTTTTGCGCCCTTGCCTCCCATGTGAGTTTCAATTAAAAATTTACTTATTTGCTCGACAAAGTTTTTGTGTGGCATTTAGCAGGGGCTGGGGGCTGGGGGCGTGGCATCGGGACGAAACTCAAATACCGAAATGCTCAAATACAAAACGGCAGACAAATGAAGACGGAGATGCAGATGGCATAGGCGATGGGATGGGCATGGGCATGGGAATGGGAATGAATAAATTTCCAAGCAGTTGAAATGTTGAACCAAGCGAAGTTTCTGCTTTGTTTTGGCGCCTCAGCTCAAGAAACACACAAAATGAGCAGGGCACAAAGGTGCACTGAGAGAAAAGCCTAGCCAAACACTAAATAAAATTCCTCCTTAAAGTTCTTTCCTTCAAAACGAGTTTTTCTTTCAATAAAGTATGGCTATATGTTCGAAAGAATCCCAAGCGTAGGTTCAAATTGTTATACACTTTGTTTAAGTTAAAAACTGAAATTGAAATAAAGTTAGGTATATGGTCTGGAGGATTCCAAGAGTACTTCCAATTTTTATAAATTTTTTTTCAGTGCACTCTCCTTCATAAAAATGCAATATAAACTAAAAACTGAAAAAGCACTAAAGTTAGGTCTTGTAAAATCAGGTTTATATTGCAACACTTTATATATATGATTTAATATGTTCTGGGGAACCCCAAGAAATGTCATCATTTTCAGTGAATTTTGTACAGTGTATTTCCAAGGAAGATGCGATAGTTGAGAGCGACTGGAGCTGCATGCGGTTTGTGGCGGCATCTTACTTGCTGCACACTTTTGTGGACACTGGCGGGGGCGGAAATGGAGTGGTAATAGGAAAAGGGGCGTGGCAGGGGCCTCTGTTCAAGTTGTGCAGCGAAAGCCACAAAAATAAGAAACGACGACAAAGTACAAGCCCCCTCTCCCCCTTTTTGGCCCCTTTCCAGCCGCCGCCTCTGTGCGAAAAATTAGAACCGCAAATCATTTTGAAAACAATGCATATGCCATGTCATATAAGTAGGCGTCCGGGGGGCGGGGCTGTGGGCGGTGGGCGGTTGGCGAAAAGTGAGAGAGACTTTTCCTGGGCGTTTCCAGGAAACTGCACAAATTCCTCATCTATCTGGGAAAACAGCCACAAAACAAGTCGGATATCCGAGATTCACCCAATGCTAATTAGTCGGGCTGCGGCATCTAATTGGGATTAGCATTTGCCGAAGGAGCAACTTTCTGGAATAATCGCGAGAAATGCTCGTTACCATAAGCTCATTAGACCAACCAGTTGAAAATGATGCACTCGTGTTAATTGTGGGAAAGTTAAATTTCGAGTCTGGTAAAGGATATGTCACAAAAAGAAATTCATTTCAATGTTCACAACTGGAACCCTGAAATGAAAATGAAATAGTAAAAATAAGTATCTGCACATTGAATTTAATATGATGTATTTAATTTTATTTAATGTAACTAGGAAATATTGGATGTTAGTCAGATTTATTTTAAGTATTTAATAGACTAATAATTAGTCTAGTCAATAAGAAAAGTAGTACCATATTAAAGTCAAACTTTAAAAGTAATCCAAGATTTTAACTGAACCCTATTAAAATCGATTATAATTAAAGCAAACTTAAGGGACTTGGTACGTTGTTTACCATAAGTGAATTATTTATTCAAATGAAACAAAAAACCAATACGAAATCGAAATTGAAAACGATTAGAGCTCAGTTAAGGGCCAGCATTTTCATTTCCCACATTGGCTTTCCAATAGGTAAGCCAAAGAAGGTGCCAAAAATATCATCCTTTGGCCTGTCAGATTTCCCAGCTTGGCAATCACAGCGATAATCATATTCACATCGGCCACAAAAGAAATGCTTGGGAAATGAATATGTGGACGGGGGAGACCGCAAAGAGTTCCTAAGCCAAGCCCATTGAAGGCTTCGGCTTCGGTTTCTGTTTCGGTCTCGGTTTGGGCCATGTTAATGTCGGCTCAGACATGTCTAACACCCTTTGGCTAAGCCGGCACCGCCCCGCCCCCTTACTTTTTCGCCACCCCCGCCCGTTGCCTTTTTCTTTGCCCCACTTGCAATTTAATATTCATTTTGTGAAAAGCCCATTTACATTTTGCGTTTGCCCTTTTTCGTTTTTGTCCTGCCACTCCAGGTCCTTTCCATTCTCCGTTCTCCACTCTACATTCTCCTTTCTCCTGTCTCCATTCTCCAACTGCTTCTGTTGCCGTGCATGTGTGTTGCACTTTCTTTTCTCGACCCCATTACCCCGCACCAACTCAAATCCCAAAGCCTAAAGGACCCACTGCTCAACACGGCGTATGCGTAATCTAAGCAGAGCTCTCCATTTCCCAGTTCCCCATTTTCTGCCAGTGCCTTTTGTTTGTCTTAATTCAACCGCAATGGCACAAGGATGCGGGATGTTGGGTTACTGGGATACTGGGATACTGGGATGTGGGGACACTGGGATACAGGGATTTGCGTCCGTTGACCACTTGAAAAGATTTTTAACCCGCTGCCGGCTGCTGTCCCCGTTTCAACCCCTCCACTGCTGTGCCGGAAAACCTGCTGCAGCTGTTGATTTATACGCACTGGACCATGTCAATGTCGATGCTGAGCGCCCTGAGGGAAGCAATCATCGCCGGGTGCCATAACCAGATGCCCATGGAGTCCATACACGGGAAAAAAAAGTCCGAGAAACTAATTTCAAGAGGGTATGTCTTGAAAATCTCAGCCAACTTATGCAATCAAATATTATTAGAGGTTAAGCAAAAAAAAAGATTTCCAGGACAACAAGATACATACATATCTGTATATATTTTTACTTATGTTATCTTTAAATAAGATACTGAAAACTATAGTTTTTAAGTAGCTAAAATTGTTTAAAAATTTTTGACTTAAGTTTAAAGTATCTCTTAATTTGTGTATATCTTAATCTATAAACAAAGCTTTAAAACTTAAGTTTTCCAGTGGTCTTAGGTGAGTTGTATATTTTTAAAATATTTGCAACAAATGCACACATGTAATTAAATTAGTTTTAAAACATGTTATTATTATTGTCTAACAACTTAAGGTTTTTATATTTGCAGAAATCTGGCTTCATCACGGTAATAAAGAATGTGACAAACCACCAAGTTAGCCCTTAGTACATGTGTTAAGACATTTACTTTAACATTTTCTCCCTGTGTAAGCCCGAACTCAATCCAAGCTTGTTGTTGCTTTCCATTTGGATGACTTTCAGTTGGATTGGACTGGCGAACAAAAACCGATCCCACTAAGCACCCACAATTAGCCGCTGGGAAATTGTTTTTCGGGGCTCCGAAATAGTTATTAAAATACTTATGGACAGTTAAATGTTTAATCAATGTGCCGCCATATGTGATAATTGGGGCGTGACAGGGCGGCGTGGCAAATATTTGGCTGCTGGCCACAAAAACCCGGTTTTGCAGCGCGACCAGCGCAAATGCAATTGAAATGCAAATATTAATTACAATCAAATGGGCAGTCAGGTGAAATCGAAAAATTGCTGCTCTAAAAGGATGGGCAGGGGGCCGAAGTTGTGGAGCGACCCTCGCATTCTGCACCCCATGAACCGTTCACGCAACGTGTCGCGTTGTAAATAGAATTTGTGCATAATAAAATTATGCATTCATAAAGCAGTTGCAGTCGGAGTGCCGAACATGGCCATAAAACACTCGCTGAATGCAATTTTCACCACCGGGCCACCACTCTCCCTCCAGAGCATTCCTTATATAGTTAAACACCCCCTCCCCCCCCCCTATAGGGGAGTATATTTGCGCACAATGCTGTGCCATGGAAACCGGGGAAACCTCTGTCTGATTTCCCATTCAAACGGGAATAGTGGGGAGTCCTTTTGAAAGGCGGCGTCATCGACCGTGAGTCCATTTGGCCGAGCCCGAGCCCAAGAAGCGACCCCCCGATGGCATCCAAGGGGAACCGCATATGCCTTTTGGAATTGCAATTGGAACTGGCGCTGGAATCATCATTATCATCATCATCTTCCTGGCCGGGGGCATCATCTTCCCAATGCTTCGCTGCACAATGGCAACAGCCACCAAAAGTTGGCTTTAATATCACAGGGACTAAGAGATATTCCGGGTGTATTTTGATACGATCCGACCCTAGTTTAATAAATAACAAAAAAAAACGTAAAGTTGTATTATACCACTCACCATAGAAAGCTAGTAATAATCTGTTCTTAATCTTTGATTCTACTTCAACAAGCTCCTGTGGTATATTCCACAATAAAATAAGAATAATGCGTAAAATACCTTAAGCAGGGCTCCACATCCCGACCACCTGATTCCTGTTTCACCTCCTGGTTTTCCGACATCCTCGACTAATTCCACAATTCTGAGGGACAGCTAAGTCGGACCCCTCCTTCGGAACGGCTCTCGTTGCCTCGGATTTCAGCAGAGATTTTCGACGGGGGTGACGTCCATAAACGGATTATAATGCGTGAACCCGCGCCGCCCCTTTCCGACCGCCCGTCGCCTACTTATGCCAGTCCATCGCCAGGCAGTTAAACCGCTTACGGAAATGCTGTTCCCTGTTCCCCGGATTTGCTTTAAACGGTGCACGTGGAAAAAAAGTGTGTCATATTTTTATGCCAAGAAATTTTAGGCAATAAATAAAAAGTAGAATTTTGGACCAAAATACCTTATTTCTTACACGTTTTAAAGTCGTAATTCGGTCAAACCGAAGCGCACAGTTAATAGATCTACTGTTATGAGCAGCTAACAACCAAGGCTATCGATCCCCATCACTTTTCGGGAAATTTATTTTTTGACCGATTTTCGCATTTTTTGTAAGGGGTTCATCAAGGGGATCATCTATTTTTGCAAAAAATGGCCAAAAATTAAAATTCCCAGGTTTTAATGCCAGTCGATTGGGAATTTAATTACGAGCTTAACGAGGTATGGCACTTCATATTCTGACCTTATTTCGCACAGTGACGGCCAAAATACTCTTATTTTAAGGGAAAAATAGGAAGTAGGATTTTCGACCAAAAATGCCTTGTTATGCCGTTTTTCGGTCGTTGTTTGGTCAAACTGAGGCGCACACGTAAAATACCAACAAAAGTCTTAACAATTGAAGAAAACGTATCCTGTTAAAGTTGTTAAGCGAACAAGTTCTACAGTAAAATGCAAATCTAGTTGTAAGAAATTTCAGAAGATTCTAAAAACGAACATGAGATTTCCCAAGTGTATGTCCTGCCCCTCGTCCGCTGTGCTTCCTGAGCTTTGTCGAGCCAAAAGTCCATTCTGTCACGTTTTATATTGATATTTAAAAAAACAACATGGGTGGTGGGCAGAAGGGGGGAGGGGATGGGCGGACCGCCGCACCAACAACTAACAACTAAACAAAATGGCAAAACAAATTTCTGCGCGTTTTGCGCCGCTCAGCACGTAGGCAGGGGCGTACGAAAGCAAGGGGGGTGGGCGAGATGGCTTTTCACGTGGCAGCCACGTAGCAAATGGCAGCGGCGAACGGAAATTGCAATTGAGTGCAAATTGCAAGAAGAAAAGCCCCTTCCCACCCGCTCCCGCTCGCGCTCCCTTTGCCCAATTTTCACCCACTTCCTGTCGCTTTCTCCTCCGATTTTCGTGCACTTCCTGCCGAGAGCTCACTAAATTTTTAATGCCCCCACTGGGCCACAGTGATTTCGCAGGCCCCAAACACCCGCTAATGAATAAATCCGACCATCTTGAGCCCCTGGCAAGAGGAGGCGGCTTTAATGATTAACCACTGACCAGGCTGTGCTGCATCCACCACCCACCACCCACTGCCGCCCACCTGCGCCCACAGCCACCCACTTTCCATACAGGAACAACACCCACATCATCGGCAAGTCGTAGGCTTGTTTGCTCTCGGCGCCTTCAACTTCATCGTCGCTCGTCACGTTCTGGGCGCGATTTTTATCGCCCACAAGTTGCGCGGAAAAACAGGGGGCTTTAATTAATTTCCACGCCAAAAATTACACAGTTACCACCTCTTCACATTATTGGGGAAACATAAATTCAGGAAAAGCGGGTCAAGAGCTAAATTATATCGAATTTATATATTATTATTTCTTATATTTTTATATAATAAATAAATATGCATATGCATTTAAATATGCATACAACTACCAGTGTTGAATATGAATTTCATGCATTCTCCAACTCACGAAATTATAATTATAATTCATCTATGTATCTATGTATCTATGTATCTATGTATCTATGTATCTATGTATCTATGTATCTATGTATCTATGTATCTATGTATCTATGTATCTATGTATCTATGTATCTATGTATCTATGTATCTATGTATCTATGTATCTATGTATCTATGTATCTATGTATCTATGTATCTATGTATCTATGTATCTATGTATCTATGTATCTATGTATCTATGTATCTATGTATCTATGTATCTATGTATCTATGTATCTATGTATCTATGTATCTATGTATCTATGTATCTATGTATCTATGTATCTATGTATCTATGTATCTATGTATCTATGTATCTATGTATCTATGTATCTATGTATCTATGTATCTATGTATCTATGTATCTATGTATCTATGTATCTATGTATCTATGTATCTATGTATCTATGTATCTATGTATCTATGTATCTATGTATCTATGTATCTATGTATCTATGTATCTATGTATCTATGTATCTATGTATCTATGTATCTATGTATCTATGTATCTATGTATCTATGTATCTATGTATCTATGTATCTATGTATCTATGTATCTATGTATCTATGTATCTATGTATCTATGTATCTATGTATCTATGTATCTATGTATCTGTGTATCTATGTATCTATGTATCTATGTATCTATGTATCTATGTATCTATGTATCTATGTATCTATGTATCTATGTATCTATGTATCTATGTATCTATGTATCTATGTATCTATGTATCTATGTATCTATGTATCTATGTATCTATGTATCTATGTATCTATGTATCTATGTATCTATGTATCTATGTATCTATGTATCTATGTATCTATGTATCTATGTATCTATGTATCTATGTATCTATGTATCTATGTATCTATGTATCTATGTATCTATGTATCTATGTATCTATGTATCTATGTATCTATGTATCTATTGCACCGCTTGGAATCGGATCCGTCACTGTTTCGGTCACTCTTTTCGTTGCCGATATCTTTACCGATCTATTTACTAGTTCCTAATTTAAAAACTAAAATGGTAGCTCAAATTACATTTGTAATCATAAGGCTCCTTGTTTGTGTAATTAGTAATCAAATGATATATTTACATTAAAACTTATTTTAACTTGCTTATTTTTATTTAAAAATGAAACATCATATGAATTTTCTAGATTTCCCAATTAATTTCTTAGTTGCTGCTGTCTATGATCAGCATTTTGTTATATTCCCATTGAACAATTAAATAAATTGTAATTGTAAATAAGTAAAGACTAAATGTATTTTCCCAGCCATCTAAGCAAGATTATATAGATATAAAAGTTTCGTATCCTGTTCCATTCGCCCCATTTATTTCCCACTCTCAAGATAAGTAAAGCTGAAAAATAAAGCTGATATAAATAAACATGCATAGATTCCTACGAAACAGCTTAAATATTCAATAAATCACAGTTTTCTCAAGATTTTTTATTTTAATTTTTCATTAATTTATTGAAACAAAACAAATTTAAGGATTTTAGAACACTCTATTTTGTTAGACTTCTAAGAGATTTATGTAATTAAATTTTATTTGAACTTATAACTACTATCGTTATACAAAAGTGTAGTTTTCCTGTACGGTTTCTTACATTTTACTCTTAGAATATTTTATTGAAAAGAACCCAAACTTTATTCATTTTGTCCTTACACAAACAAATTTACAAAAGATAATAATATGGTATTTGATATTTTCCGCAATGCAATATTTATAAAGCTCACAACGTCTTGGGCCTGATCATCATTTCCACAAAGGTAAGCGAGTCGGTCCAATAGTCATGCCAGCTACCCCAAGTAATTCCATTAGTTTTGTTGTCTCTGGAACGACCCTCCTTATAAAACTTTCCATTTAGTTGGCTGTAATTTTAAGTAATTATATTAATATGGATCAATTGTTAGTGAATTAATGTTTTTACCTGTATGCACAACGTTTATACCACCAACCACCCCTTTCACCTAAAGCGCAATTGCCATTATTATTTTGATCATTATCTCTGTCAAGTGTAGTAAACTTTTGGTTCCTATGGCTATCTAGAGAGTCTCCGACTGTACCATTATATGTCCCTATCGACAACTCATACGACTCCAGTTCACTTCTAATCTTAAATTCATCATAATGAGCGTAGCCTGTGGATCCGTTCACCATGCCAAGTTTAATGTAAAGTTCGTGAGGACGTTCCCGGGTCATAACATGCAGTTTCTCAAGCCCGATAAAAAACTCTCCTCTATTATTTCCGAATCCTTCCTTATAGTCCTTCCAGGGTCGATCAAAGTTCTCGGAGCCGTCAAAACGTTTTTGAATAGTTAGCCAACCATCTGAACTGCAGGGAGCTTCGATTGTACTTATCCCCCTCAGGTTGATTTTGTAAATATCACTAGGACCTTCGCTGGGGCAGGAGTCCTGTCGATTGCACTTCAATAGATCATCGGTTATTTTGCTCATGGATTCCGTACACAATTTGTTGTTAAATGTTAAATTCACTACCTCGGCATTTTTAGCTTTTATCAATTCTGCTTGATTATTGATTTGGGAACCCATGATTTCTAGCCTACTTTCCAAATCTTTTACAGTTTCGGTCAGAGATTTTACTCTGTCGTCATTATTCGTAATGCCTTTGAATTGTTGTTCAATTTGACCACTGATCTGAGAGTCTCTGTTTTTTATTTCACCCTGCAGACTTTGGATACTTCCTGTCAATGTCTTGATCATTTCACGTTGATAATCGAATTCTCTAGTTTGCGCATCTATTAGTTTTTCTACTTGGTTTTTTAAATTCTGAAGTTCTTCGTTCTTTGTTGCTGATTCCTCAAGTTGCCCATTGCGGTAGAGAACGGGCTTCAGAATAGAAAAACAATATCCAATGCACTGATTTTCCGTTAACTGACCCGAATCTATTTCCGAAAATGGGGCTCCCGTGGCAGAAAGCTCATTTAAAAGCCAAAACGACAGAAAAAACGTGAAGTACGATTTCATTTTGCTGGATCCGCCAACTTTATACTGATCTCAGCACAGGCCTTATGTGCGGCTTATATAGGCAGATCGGCGCTTTTTCGGAACGATAAGCTGACATAGGTATGTTTTGTAATCATAGAATAATACCATGAGTTTCTAAGCTGCGATCAGCCGATGACTGCAAACGTTATCTTGTTTTCAAAGTTTTGAATTTTTCGAAGCTTTTTGCCTTGACCTTTGCCCCTTTTCCTCCAATGTGTGCAAATAATCTCTGGGATTTTCACAGTGGTTTTAAACAACAAAGCGTTTCAAATATATATTGCCTTATTTTCTGAGGGCGATATGAATTCGTGTTGATATATACATGTATTGCAATCTTTTCTTGGAGTTCTATAAAAATGAATTATTTAAATAAACCTTTAAAATATGAGAAAAAACTACTCAACTAATGTACACTATACTATTTATTGTATGATTCATTTCATTATACCCTTTCAGAGGGTATTATCATTTCAGTCAGAAGTTTGCAACGCAGTGAAGGAGACGTCTCCGACCCCATAAAGTATATATATTCTTGATCAGCGTCACTAGACGAGTCGATGTAGCCATGTCCGTCTGTCCGTCCGTTTCCCAAAAGTCTTCTTTCTTTTGCAGGTAGTATAATAGCTGTCATAGGAACGATCGGAAAATTGGTGGGAAAATAATATGAAACAAATTATAGGTTCGGTGTTTTTTGACATATTATCTTATACTATTGGGAATATAATTTTTTTTATTTTTAAGAATTTGGTATTAAATTTAAATATTATAACTGCAAGGGTATACAAACTTCGGCTTGCCGAAGTTAACTTCCTTTCTTGTCTTAAGTTATATATTATCGATACGACTTTTTTATATATTGTCATAACCCACATTGTTAAGCCGGTAACAGAATTGCGCCTGAAATTTGAATTTTAGTATTGACCATATGGTAATGTGCAGATTCCTTCAGATTCCTTCAAAGCAGGTTAGATATTCACCAAATCATATACTATGTTTATGCTATGAATTTCATGCATTCTCCCATACATGAAATTATAATAGCCCCTGTTTATAGAACACAGACAAATTCATGAAATAATATTAGTAAAGCTGTCAAATTTTTTGAATTTGATATAGAGTAGTAGGCTGTGCTTCAGCATTTCGTACATTGGGACTGAATTCATAGTCAACTTTCGTGTGTTATCGAATTCATGATATGGTGTTTATGCACACACGAATTTGCTCATTTCATGAATTGATTTCATGAAATAGGCATAGCATAAACACAGTATCGTCACCGACTACCTCTCATCGAGTGCGGACGTCTGTAACTTTTCTCCCGGCAGTTCTATTCGTGCGAGTTACGATCAAATTTTTCTTATCTCTAACGAACACCCGATCTCCACCTAACAGCAAGCAAATAGTGACCATGCCCCCCGGGCCCCCCAATCTGGGGGAAAACCGCTTTGCTGTCCTCAGTGAAAGCCCAAAAACTAAAAAGAAAAAACGACCTTATCAAAAGTTTTCCGAGGAATTCCCAGAACTCCCAGAAACTGTGCAAAAGAATCCAAAGTTCATCATCATAACCGCAAAAAACTCAACCAAAACCATATCCGAATTTTCCTGTTTCGCTGTTCATCGAGCACTCAACATCATCAGCAAAGAGATAATCTCAATTTCCACCCTCAGAGACGGGAATCTGCTGATTCTGGTTAAAACCAAAGATGTAGCCGAAAAATTTCTAAAAACCGATCGTCTACACGGTATTTGCGAAATTGAAGCTAAGTACCACGAAGCACTTAACTTTGTTAAGGGGACCATCTATGCGCCTTACTTAAACAACATTCCCGAAGCTGAGATAAAGGCCGAATTGAAATCCCAGAACGTCCATGACGTATTTAAATTCACCCGGACAAATGAAGGGGTCATCAAGCCCACTGGCGTGATCTTGGTAACCTTTGATTTATACAACCTTCCGAGCAAACTGGACATTTGTTGGCACACAGTCAAGGTTAGGGAATATATACCCAATCCAATGAGGTGCAAAAACTGCCAAAAACTTGGACATACGGCAAAATTCTGTAAAAACACTGCCATGTGCTGTACCTGTAACCTCCCCCCTCACGCACCTACAACATGCACCAGAACTGAGTGCGCAAACTGCGCTGATAAACACCCTGCCTCTTCACCCGTCTGCCCGTCATATCAACAGCAAAAAGAAATACTCCGAATCAAAACTTCAAAGAAATGCAGCATGCGCGAAGCCAAAATCATCCACAAGCAGCAACAACAAACCTTATCGCCAAAAATAACTTCGGCCACCTTCGCGACCGTCGTCGCTCCACAACAACCATCGACAACACCAACGACAACAGCAACGCTCCAACAAAACAAGCAGACCATCAGCAACCAGACAACCGCAGCAGCATCCAAAGCGCAAGAAATTTCTGCCGTTCCGGCACCCTCCCCCTCCCCCTCTCCGTCCTCTTCCCCTTCCACCAGACCTTCAAATCCTTCCCGCACCTCCCCCTCTCCTCCCACAACCTCCTCCCGAAAATCGTATGATTTGATCAAGCAGTCTCGAGCTCTCAACAAAGAAGTGCGAGACTTTCTAAATGAAACAGATCAATTAAGTTCACCTAAATATCCCTTAGATTCAGATCACTCTGAATCCCAAACAAAAAACACAATAAGCGAGTCTGATTCTTCTATGGATCAAGACTTTTAAAAGCATTTTAACTATGAAATGAAATGGTAAACGTAAAACATAATCTTTTTATCCTCTATGCCTGTAAAAATTCTTCAATGGAACATAAATGGTATTTTCAACAACTACAATGAACTTACACTAATCCTAAACGACCTCTCCCCCGATGTTTTATGCCTGCAAGAAACCCACTTGCCCCATAACTTCCAAAACTTCATCTGCCCAAAAGCCTATGTTGGCTATTTTCACAACCTTTCTCATAATACCACAAGCAAGCAAGGTATTGGTGTGCTCATAAAGCAGCATATTCCTCACACCTACAAAGTATTAAATACAAATATTCTTAGTACGGCCCTTCAACTCAGTCTTGATAGGCTAATTACTGTTATAAATATATACATTCCCCCTTCTCAGGCATTCACCAGCAGCGACATTTTAAATATTAGAAATCAGTTTACGGGTCCCCTTCTAATGTTAGGTGACTTTAATGCATGGAGCCCACTATGGGGTTCGCCTGTATCCAATGGGCGTGGCAAAGCCTTAGAGCGGGCCATAGTCGATTCCAATATGATCACCTTAAACGATGGCTCAGCAACCCACATTTCCACCCATAACACACTCACACATGTAGATGTATCTTTCATTTCTCCACGACTGGCACATATTTCGGAATGGTCAGTTTTCAAATCTCCACATGGCAGTGATCACTTTCCCATTCAAATTCTTCTGTGTCTGAACCCCAGTCCAGACAGTTCCCCTCCTTTGCCAAAATATAAAACCGATCTAGCAAACTGGAAACTATTCGAGAGGGAATGTGCCAACTTTCCTCTACAGTGGAAACCAAACTCCATTAACCACCAAGTGGCTCAAGTAACCAAATGCATCCATGCCGCGGCCAATCGCAGTATTCCGCAAACCAAGTGTATACGGCACAAAGCCAAAGTTCCCTGGTGGAATAGCACCCTTCAGGAGCTTAGAAATGAAAAACAAGCTTTGTTCTACACTTTCAAGTCCAACTTGACCACTTCAAACCTCTTGAATTACAAGAAATCCAATTCTCGGTTCAAAAGGGCCGTCCTGACTGCTAAGCGATCCTGCCTGGAAAAATTTACCTCACGAATCTCGCTCCTGTCCAGCTCAAAAAAGATATGGTCCGATGTAAAGCGCCTAGCGGGAGTGCCTCCCACCCCAATAAAGTGCCTAAAAACCGTAGCTGGGTTTGTTACCAGTGAGTGTCAAATAGCTGAGGAATTTGGTAATACCTGGTCAAATTATTCTGCAGACTGTAATTTCTCTCGGAATTACGTCGATCAAAAACAAAGCTACGTAAACAGCATATACCAACCAAACTCAATATGCAATGCTGCGAAGCAACTTGAGCAAAAATTCAGTCTCTTGGAAATGGAACTTGCCATTCGAACTTCCAAAGGGAAATGTCCTGGGTACGACAGAATATCGTATGCAATGCTGAAAAATATTCCCCCCACTCTTAAGGAAAAGGTCCTTGAAATCTTCAACCTCACTCTTGTCACTGGTTCCTACCCACACGTCTGGAAATCAGCCACAGTAATCCCTATCCCGAAGCCAAAGAAATCTGACCACAGCACAAACAGTTTCCGTCCCATCTCGCTCCTCTCCTGCCTTGGGAAAATAATAGAAAAAATGATAGCTCGTAGACTCATGTGGTTTATCACCCAAAAAAACCGAATCTCTCACTACCAAGTGGCATTTAAAAGGAGCCACTCTACCATGGACGCTCTGCTGAGATTTCAACACTTCACGTCGAAGGCCCTTTCTACAAAAAATCACGTATCCGTTCTGGCTACGGATTTTGAAAAGGCTTTCGACCGCGTAGGGTTACATTCAGTGTTACACCAACTTGAACTCTGGGGTGTTGGTCCAAGGCTTTATAACCTTATCAAAGCCTTTATGACCAATAGAACTTTTAGGGTCCGAGTTAACAACTCAACCTCTAAACTACACAAGCTCCACAACGGTATACCTCAGGGTTCCCCTTTATCGGTGTTGCTCTTTATGGTTGCCTTTGAGCAAATCACCTCCATCTTTAACAGGCATAAAGACATATCCATCTCGCTGTATGCGGACGATGCCTTTATTTTTACCAAAAAAAAAGATCTCGATTCTGTCAAGGAAACTTTCTCTGAAGTTTTGGAAGAGCTGGAGCAATGGGGTACTTCATCCGGGGCTTCACTCTCCATTGAAAAATGCCAGGTCCTACATATATGTCGTAAGCACAATTGTAACTTTCCCGAAATTGTATTCAGGAACAAAAGTATAAGCTATACGGAGAATCTGAAAATTTTAGGGATTACCTTCGACTCTAGGTTTACATTTAAAACACACTGCTTAATATTACGAAAACAGCTAGAATCTCGCCTAAATATAATTAAATTTCTTAGCTCTAAGTATTCTCATGTACATATTAATACTCTTATAAACATAACCAGAGCATTAATGCTCTCCAAAATAGACTACGGTCTCCCGATCTTCGGCTGGTGCGCAGCCACACATATCAAGAAAATTCAACCACCATACCATGGAGCTGCACGCAGATCTATCTACGCGTTTCCTACGTCACCTATAAAGTGCATTCTTGCGGAATCAGGACTACCTAGCATCCCCACAAGGATAAAAGAAACAACCACCCGGCTTATTCCAAAACTGTACACCACCCCAAATCGGTTACTGTCTGACGACTTCAAGAGCACTTTCAAAGATAGAAGGAAGTATAAATGCCTTTCTACTCTCCGAATATGCGCAAACTTCAGCAAAGAATTGGATCTACCCCCACCGAACCGTTTCAAGTCGCCCGGGCCATTTCCACCCTGGTCTCGGAAACAACCGATTATAAACACCAACCTGCGTATCTCAAGCAAGTGGCACACTCCTAGCTCAGTATATCGCACCCGATTTCAAAGCGAAAAAGAGCGCCTCGGAGGAAAACATTGGCTGTATACCGACGGATCCAAAACATCGGAATCAACCTCATTCGCGGTTGTAGACGCTAACAACTCCATCATAGCGGGGGGAGGCCTTCCCCTTTACAATTCCATATTCATTGCAGAAGCCACTGCTATATTATTAGCCTGCCGCTTTGCAATCGATCACAAGGGGAAATTTGTTGTCTGCACAGATAGCCTTTCTTCTCTGCTAGCAATAAATAACCCCGAGTATCGCGACCCCACCATACAGGAGATACAAAGGATAGGCAAACAGTATTCCACAAAAATTACATTCTTCTGGGTCCCTAGCCATCAGGGCATACGAGGAAACGAAGACGCAGACCTGGCTGCCCACAATATGGGCCGCTCACCAACCTTCATCTTTACACCCATTAATTGCAACGATATACACAACCTTACATATAACCACTTGGAAACCCAAAAGTTGTTGGAATGGAATAGTTTCAACCATAGGTACAGGAGTTTTAATCCTACATGCACCAAAATACATCTTCCAGCTGCGACCGGTAGACCCCAGTGCAGCACTTTTATCCGACTTCGAATAGGACACACTCAACAAACACACGAGCACCTATTAAAAGGCCAAAATAATCCAATTTGTAGTCTCTGCGGTGGACTTCCGACCATTGACCACCTACTAAATGATTGTCCTGGTCTGGCTAGCCTCAGATCATACTTATTTGGGCCCCAGCTACCCACACAAACCTTAGAATGCCCATCCGCAGAAAACATCAAAAAAATGCACGAGTTCATTAAAAAAGCAAAGCTCTCAATATAAAAGTTAAGTAAAAATATGAAAAACAAATGTATATATATATAAATAAAACCATAATAAATACATAGAACAAATTAATCACAACCAGAGTCGAAGGCCACCGCAGCCAGTGCTCGGTATTTTTGCAATTAAGTTAGTCATTGTATGCTTAGCATAATTTGTTAAATAAATAAATAAAATAAATAAACACAGTATATTTTTATAATTCAAAAACTATCTACTCTTAAAGAATTTTTTTTCAAATGTAGTAGTTTATTATTATAATAATAATAATTTAAATATAAATCGCCCTTGACTCCAAAATTTTAAAGTTCAAGGCATATATATTTTTGGCTACATATACAGATTTTAGAATACCCTTTAAATTAATTAAAACAACTGGCAATTTAACGTGTAATAAGTGTATATAAGATTGTTATTATATTGCCTTGCCTTTTGTCATTCATTATTATTGTGGCTATGTGCAATTAGATGTCAGTATTTGAAGCTGGCTTGTACGAAAACGGTGAACAAATTTAAACAAATCTAATGAATTAACGAAAAACAAATACTTTTGAGAGATGATTCTTAGCCCCGAACTGGATTATTGCATTGTCCTTCGATCCGCGATTCCCATTTGATTTCCCCACCTTTTTTCGGCCTCCCATTGTCAGTTTCCTCCGGCATTTCCTCCGTTTCCAGCTCGAAGTACTGTGCACTGTACAGGTCCACTTCCATGGCCAACTCCTCGAGGAGCCCGAAGATGAATTCCTTGCTTAAGAGGTACGGCAGTAGCTGGACCAGTAGATAAATCCCAAAAGGATGTACGTCCACCAGATAGAGAAGCAAGGCCTCCCACAGTTTCGGTAGGGTAAATGCCATAATGTAGGCTATGGGGAGAAAAATAAATTATAATGATATTCCATTTACCAGTTAGAAATTTCATGCTAGACTTAATATTTATATTTTACACTCAATTTTAATTAGATGTTCTTGTGAAGAACAATTTGATACTGAAGTAATATGGAAAATTTTACATCATTTTAATGGTATTATCATATGAATTCACATTAGTGCGTTTCACACTTCTCCGGATATTTTAAAAATCCTAATCTTTTCCTCTTATATAACGTGCATTCGGACAAGTAAGGCATACCAAAAGATTTTTTTGAGTATATCACTCATACGTAGTGTTGCCCTTAAGCCAAAGTTTATTTTAAACTAGGTGAAGTATATTTAAAACAAAGATTTGTGTTTTTGCTCTATTATTTTAACAATTATTGGAGAAGTTAGAAGTGGGAGAATAAGTTTTTGGACCAAATTCTAACTGGCATACGTGTCGTATGATTAATTTTTATGGAAACATTACTAAATCTTAAACAAATTTAGCTTCTTAAAACAAAATCTAAGAGTGAGAATAAGATTCTATGGTCTTCCTAACGTACATACTAATTTTTCTAAGGATACCTACCGATCTTGAGCAGCGAGGAGAACTTTATCCAGTAGAGGATGGAGCGCACTTCCAGCAGGACGAGTCCCAGCAGGAGGCTGGAGACGATGTCCGGTCCGAAGAGCAGGAACTGGGCGGTGACCACGCAGCGGTTGATGAAGTGGGCCAGGTTGCTGGCCATGCGGATGCCCAGGTCCCTGGACCAGGACAAGTTGATCCGGCTAACGATGAGTTCCTCGTAGGGCAGAAAGCGGACATACCGCCGCAGGACGCTGTACATCAATCCATGGTACAGGAGCATCCAGCAGACCATGCCCAGCAGCTGGGGCAGCGTGTGCCGGGCCAGGAAGTCGAGGACCACGAGTCCCAGAGCCAGCGAGAGGGCACAGAGCCTGGGATCGCGGCAGAGCACCATCTGGCCAAAGAACCGGGTCAGGGCTGCGTCCCTGAACATCCGGTTTAACTCGCCCAACGTATATCTTCGCGGGCGCGCCCTCCTTGCCACCGCCCCTGGATGCTCGATTATGCTCATGGTGGTCCTAGAACTGATTCAGATAGCACTATGTATTATACAATATTACAACTTCTTTGTATAGCGTACCAAATATGTCAACTAAAAATTCACTTTAAGAAAATAAATAAATGGTCGATTTCGTTGTTGAGCCGACGGAGTTCTAGTTATAACTGAATGGAGTTTAGAACTGAACTAGAAACTTTGCTAAAGTTCGTACTGAAATCCATATCAGGGCTTGCTTTCAAAGAGAATTTAGCTTTACTTTTACAATGTTTTTTTACACATAATAAGTACCAAAGGATTATATTCAAGGACGATGTTTTCTTGATAAACTGCGAGTTCTTCAGGGAATCTTTTTAGTAGCAATTAATGAGTGAGAGAACAAAACCATATAAAACAGTCTTAAAATAGAACAATTGTAACAGCACTCTTGCTAAACTTTCCTTTTCGGATCTCCAACTTTTGGGAACCGAAAAATGACGATGTTTTCTTGACCAACTGCGAGTTCTGCTGGGGCTGGCCAACTAATTTATTCATGGCCCTGGCGAGACGAGGCTTATCGCTTATCAAGGGAGCCGCGGACCGCTTTTCGTTGGCCAAATATTTGCCCAGTTGGGACAAACAAAGGGATTGCCGAGGACAAAGGAACGCGCTGCGTTTGGACGTACTACGTATACGTAATAAATAAATAAAATAGAATCCCATTGGAGGCTGGATTAGAAGGGGAACAAAGGCGGTTGGGCAGGGGGGCGGAGTCGAAAAACTAAATGGAATTGGTAAATTGGAAATTGGAAATTGGAATCGCTGTTCGCCGCTAATGAAATGCGATAAAATGAACCGAACCCGAAATCGAAATCGAACCGAAATAATGCCGGCATTCAAAGCCAAAAGGGGCGATGGCGATGGCCAGCGATCTATTTCGAACATTTTGAGCGAATTGTGCGGAAATTAGTAGAACTTTTTGGTGCCCAAATTTCAGGATGAGGATTTCGGGGCGGGCCTGGCTAATTTCCAGTGGCAGCTCGAAATGTAAATCAAAACTGCAGCTCCAAGTGGCACACTAATTAGATTAACTTGCAGCAGCAACAAAAAACCAGCGCACACACAGTGACTCACAAAAAGCTGTTGACAATTTCGGAATTTGTTTTTGCAGCCTGATAGGGAAATGCGTACACTAAACAAAATAATTGTTAAGACTAAAATATAAATATTTAAAAGATATAATCAGCCACATTTTGCCAATGTTATGGTACTCAAAGTTGTTTGAAAAAACAATTAAGTCGTTTTTTTTTACTATTTTAAATAACGTTAATAGGTAAACAAACCAAACACAAGTACTTTAAGCAATTTTGTTATAATACTTAAAATCTTAGTCTGTTTAAAAACTCAATTTTATTAAAGAGACTTTTAGCTGAGTTATCCTTTTATGATTAATAAAATCAATATTAGGACAAAATTATAATAAATAAATATTTCTTTGCAAGAACAGAAAACAATATAATGATAGCAGTGAAGAAAAATCTGAATTTGTGAAGAGGGGTTTCCTTTATATGATAATATTATAAAATCCTTATTTTTTACAAATTTTGCAATAAGAACTCTATATTCTGTTGCTGTGCAGAAAAGCCCAGATATATCTGGTGTATATATATATTTTTGACTTGGCGCCAGCGAAATGTGCTCGGGTTTCTTGCCCGTGTCTCCGTTGCTGCCATGTCTTGCTTAATTATTTCCTTGGCTAGAGCAAACAATCAACATAATTTCTGACACGCCTCCCCGCCTCCCACGCCCCTCGGCCACTCGGGGGTTTCCCTTTTGCCCATTTCGCAGCTCCTTTTCATTTGCGCCTTGTCTGCGACATAATGAAAAATGTGGAAAGTTGCAAGTCGGCGACACGAAAAGCGGACGCAGGCCCCTCATTAGCTGCATTTGAGGAGCCATCTCTGAGATTCGATGGCCTTTGATCGCCTGGCCATTTTCTATTTTCCATTTTCCGTTTTCCATTTCCCCACATAAGCGAATTTCTGCCAAACACAAACAAAACAGGTGGCGACTAAACTGGGTTCGAGGCCGGGTTAGCAAAACTGGCTTTCCCAAACACTTTCCCTTGTTTGCATTTAAATTTCGTTTTCAATATTACCGAAAGCTGCATAAATTATCTTCACAACCTCAGCTGCTTTTCCGACTGTTCTCGTGTGTGTGCTTTCCCAACTATAACTATCGATCTCACTTAAGCCTCCTGGGTCCTGACTCTCCCTCCGTCCGACTGTCTGGCCCATATGCAAACGGGCAATAAAATTTAAATATTTTGCATATAAATCAAATCGATGGAAATTTTCGGGACAAAGCAAAGGTGCCATATGTGTGTGTGCATGGGCGGGGCAAAGGCTTTGAGAGGGGGGCGCTGGGATTTGCCAATGCAGCTGGACAAGTGGGCGCCCAGTGCTGCCGACTATAAATTAGGAAAGGTGCTTAAACAAGCCGCTTTTGACTCAAAATATGATATTTATCATCTCAAATATTTAAGCATATTTTTGAATTCTTGCCAGATGTTTTCGAAAGCCCTAAAAACCCACACTTTATTGGCAAATCTTTGGGGGAGAGAATCTCAATAAATGGCGTGGGAAATACTAAGAATTCTCTCCAGCTAACTTTGTTGATTGAATCACAATGAAGAACAATTTTATTGTGAACCCCAAATTGTAGAATATTAATGTGTGTTAACATATGAGATGTTTTGAGAGGTTTTTTCTCAAAAAAACGAATAAAAACAATTGTTTTGTTGAACCATTTGCATTCAAACTTTATTTATTTTGATAAATTTGGTTTTTTCTTAGGAATAAAAATAAAATCCCCTTTAATAGAGGAATATTTTTCAATGATAATTAATCAAAGTAGCATTTGAACTATCAACACATATCATTTTCCCTTTGACAAGAAGTAATTTTTAAATGGGAATTAATTTGGACAAATCGAAAATGAAATAATATTCTGCATGGTTATACGGAAAATATCCCTATTTGGCTAGAACCCAGTATGACTATACAAAGTGTTATAATAAATGTATCCCCATTTGGCTAGAAGCTAGCCAAGTGTGCAACGGTGGGCGTGGGTGTCCTTTTTGGCCAAGGGTCGACTGCTTTTGCCGAGTGTTTTGTGGTCCTGTGACGCCCCCCTCCCAAAAAGTGGGAGATGTGGGTATGTGCAGATGCAAATGCCCGGCACAAATTGCTGGGAGTCGCGTCGAGTGCCCCCATTATATGTGCCCTCCTAACTGGGCGATCACGTAGCCATAAGCGAGCATATATGCTGCATAGCTCCCAATCTGTCGGCCGATCATACGAAATGGTCCCACACACACATCCTCGTATCCTCGTATCCTCGAAATGTCCTGCGACTACGTTCGGTAATCACGCGTGACGTCTCAATTTTGTACTGGATTATTTGCTTACATCAGCACGTATTGATTGATTGATGGGGTAGTATTTTATTTTCAGCGAGTTAAGTGGGGGAAGCCCTGAAATCTACTTCCTTGGAGGCTTAAAGTGGTGAAGAGGGTTTTAAGGGTTAAATTGCTCTCCGCTGTCCTTAAATTTAACAACTTAAAATAGGAAAAGGTAACAAAAATATAGGCAATACAATTTACATTCCCTATGATTTTTATTGTATTCAATATTTTATTAATATATGTGATTCACTCAGTTAAAAATTCATCCAAGTCAACTACATTCATTTTCTAAGCTTAATATTATTAAACACTTATTTAAATGGTATTAAAACTATGATAAAGTTTTGTTTTTTTTTTTGGCGAGAGGATTTCCAAATGCATTCTGGGTTTCAGCCACATGGTAATGGAGACCTTGGGTTAATGAAGATCTGTGACCTCGCAAGATGTGCTGTCATCCCAACCGTTGGACCTATAACGCTGAAAGCCCACATCTGTGCACGTGCAAAAGGATAATGGATAATGGTCATTTGGATGCGCATATGTTTTGGCTGCCGGTCCACCTTCATTTGCATCATTCGGTGGCTCCTAATGCAGCGGCGAGTCCTCGAAGCCCCAACGAAGGATGTGGCATGCAACATTTCGTTTACGTCGAGTGCACTTTCGGTCACATTTATTACACAATTCCAATAAATAACATTTCGCAGGGCTTCCTGCCGGCTGCCTTCTGCTGTTGCTCCTTTCTGGCCAACTCCTTCCAGACGGCGGCACACACACACACACACTCATGGACAGACAGGACTCGCAGGACACACGGACACGGACACCGCACGTCGGCAACGATTTTCTTTATGGTATTTACAACGACATCGTCAGCTCGTCATCGTTTTGCCGCTGGCGCAACCAGAGGAAGAAAATTCGGGGCGCCGGGAAAATGGGGGTGGAAAAGCAGGGGAGGGGGTGGGGTGGAGCCATGGAGAGTATTTTATTTACGAGTATTTCCCAACACTCAGACACTGCAGCGCAAATAAAAGGAAGTCCTTCTCGAAGAGCGAAGATGGTTGTACCCTAATCGAATTAAAAACCACTCAAGAAACGCTTCATTTTAAATAATATTTACATTGTTAAAAGATAAGTAAAAAAATATTTAATAAAATTGTAGTTCTTGTATTATAATATTTTAAATAACTCCAAAAAAACATTTAAGCAGCTTGGTAATACCTTTAATATGCAGAGCTATATGAATTAAATACCTCATTCTTAATGATATATGCATTTTTAATTGTTAAGTCGAATTTTAGAAATTAAATAATAGATTGACCAACTTGCAATCAAAATGCAGATGCGTTTTTAGTCTTTTTATTTTTATTTTATTCTTTAAAGTAAGTTCTAAACAAATTTACGGAATTTGTTCTGTATTTTTAATAGTTAAGACCATGATAGCAAAATATGTACTTTTCATTGGAAAAATTGAGCCTTTTGAATTAAATCCTGTATTCTTATTAATTTTTATTCTTGTTCAAGTAACTAAGTGTAATGAAAAAAAAAATAACTAAAGAAAAATTCAAACTGAAATGTTTAGAATTTGGTTATACAAGTAATAACAAAATACTTTGCCTTGCAAAGCTAGAGCGTTATAAATGAAACACATTATTCTCAGTTATATCTGACATTTAAACAACTAACTATGCTTTTCAAAATAAATATATCAAGCAATATAGCTGGGAATCAAAGTAAATAATCACGTAACATAGATGCGTTTTCAAGGGTATCAAAAAAAGGAAAGGCAGAGTCTGCAGTCAGGGGCTCCTGCAGGATGCTCAACTGCTCGCTCTTCCCGTGTATGTTTCTGCAATAAATTTGTGTGCTTTATTGATATTTTATATGATTTTATTTCATGCCCATTCCACTCGGCCATCGAAGCACCAGTGGCAGCACCACAACCCCCCCCTCAACCGCATTTCGGCTGCCACTGCACTTGAAGTGCTGTAAATTTGCCGTTTAATTGACAGCCGAATCATAATTGCATTGTTCTGCCCAGCTCCAGCGGCATTAAATTCGACTTTGTTGCCGCAGCTTGAATTTAAATTCAGCAGCTTCGGCTTCGAATGCTGCAGTATGCTGTATGCAGCATGCAGCATGCAGCATGCAGTCTGCCGTCCGCCGTCTGCATTCTGCACTGCATATTTATGAAGTTATTGCAATGCCAACTGGCATAAACATATTCATCGGGCGATGTGGGGGAACTGTTTGATTTGCCACTCTAACGAACAGCCTGTGTGTAGAGATGGTGTGCGGGGTGTGTGTAGTTTGCAGTGTGTAGTGTATATAGGGTGTGCAGGGTGTGTGTTGCCAGAAGTGCACATTGTTTGCTATGCAAACTTTGCAGTCGCTGCTGCTCCGGTGGCTTCTGCGACTCCAGCGGCTGCTCCTGCTCCTGCTCCTCCCACAGAATCCCACACCCGAATCCTCCCCCTGCTTTTGGCCAAATATCAATAGCAAACGACGAGCCGCACTCCACTTGCATATTTATGTTGCACATGATTATGTTTAATTTTCAACCGATTCCCCGCACCCGAGGCCAGCGAATTTCGCCCAAGTCAGCAGCTGAATACCAAGTTTTCCAATCGCCAGCGGAAAAAGTCCGCATCTCATGCGGCATTCGTCTCAGTTGGTAGCCATTTGGAGCCACTCTTGTCCAAAATATACTTAGTGTTTCTACACTTATATTTTTGGGCGAAATATAGGAAGTAGGATTTAACAAAAATGCGTTTTATCTGCCGATTTTCAGTCATAATTTGGCCAGCCCAAAGCGCACAGCTAAAAGACCAACTGTTTTGAGCAGCTGACAACCTAGGCTAACTATTCCTATCACTTTTTGAGAAATTTATTTCCTGACTAATTTTCGCATTTTTTGTAAGGGGTTACATCATGTTTTTTTGCGAAAAATGGCCAAAAATTAAATTTTCCAGATTTAAATGCCAATCGGTTGGGAATTTAATTACGAGTTCAACGAGGTATCACATTCCATATTCTGACCTCATTTCGAAATTTGTCGTCCAAAATACTGTTTTTTTTTCCTCAAAAATAGGGAGTATTATTTTTTGCCGAAAAATACGTTATTTTTAAGCCGTTTTTATGTCGTAATTAAATCAAATCGAGGCGCACAACAAAAAGACCGACTATTATGAGCAGCTAACAACCAAGGCTATCGATCCTCATCACTTTTCGGGAAATTTATATTTTGACCAATTTTTGCATTTTTTGTAAGGGGTTACATCATCTATTTTTGCAAAAATGGCCAAAAATTAAAATATTCAGGTTTTAATGCCAATCGATTGGGAATTTAATTACGATCTCAACGAGGTATGGCACTCCTTATTTTGACCTAATTTCGCACAATGCCTTCCAAAATACTGATTTTTGGGCCGAAAATACCAATTTTTAGCAGTTTTCCAATCGTAAAAAGAAAACCTAAAATCACGACCCCCACTACTTACCGGAAAATACACTTCTTTCTCGTTTATAAGGAATTTCCTTAGATCAATGTGCCACTAAACACTCTTACTCAAGAGTAGTTAACACTTTTAAGCTTAAAATGTATGTTTAACGTACTTCCACTATGCTTCAATAAATCATTTAAATTTCCCATCATAGAATCCCGAAACACCTTTATTTAAAGTCCGCACAATTGCCAAAAAACGTGTACTTCAACGGGCGACAACTACACAACAAGCGAGCCCGAGGACGAGCACACTTCAGAATTGCAATCAAGAACCAAACCGATTTCCCTGGCAGTTAAGTAATTGACCAATTCCAGAGCACCACTCGATTGTCAGCCATTCGAGTTTGCGACAATATCGATAACCTGTCACAATATCGTTAGCCTTGATGGCCGTTGCAGTGCTTCCTCGCTTTTTATGTCCTTTTGTTAACTGCTCACCCACTCCATTCGCCCACCCATCGAATCGTTCAATCCATTTTCGCCTGCCCCATGGCCAATGTCACAAATTAAAATTTATTTTCTGACAGTTTTTATTTAAAGGTTTCGGGGCAGGCAGGGGGATCTCCATCCCCATCCCCATCTCCATTCGCATCCACATCCACCCGATTCGCTCCTGAATATTTGAAACTGGTGTCTGGGCAGCAGCTGGCATCCTGCAGCAGCGGCAAATAAACAAATGCAAACACTCCGCCCAGCGCGCTGCAGTTCGAGCTTATTTCCAATCCGTGAAAGCAGATTTAAGCCTTTTTTTATTTTTTTATTTTCATATCTATTACATTTTTTGATAACAATGTTCAGCTGGGAAATATTACCCCTTTTGCATGCAACAAATTTGCAAAATTGTAGAAGCTTGTAGAATTTCTAGTAGGTGACTACATTGTATTGGCTTACATTTACATAGGGTTAGTTTCAAACATAAAATGGCACAAGTTATTGTATCACAAAACTAAATAGATACTCTTTAAATATTATAGAAAATACCTAACAAATAGTTCCATTTTAATTTATTTAAATTACTTTTCTGGATATTTTAGAATTAATTTTTTGTTAAATAAAAACACTTCAAAAATAAGAAAAACAAAGGATTTTAGGTATTATAATACAAAACTAAATAGATACTCTTTGAATATTATGAAAAAATACCTAACAAATAGTTCCATTTTAATTTATTTAAATTACTTTTCTGGATATTTTAGAATTAATTTTTCGTTAAATAAATACACTTCAAAAATAAGAAAAACAAAGGATTTAGAGTATTATGTTACAAAACTAAATAAATACTTTTTAAATATTATACAAAAATACCTTACAAATAATTCCATTTTTATTTGCTTTAATTACTTTACTTGATATTTCATAATTAGTCTTTAGTTAAATAAATACATTTCATAAATTAGAAAAACAAAGGATTTTAGGTAGTGGTTTTAAATCATTTCACTGGCTATACATGCTATTTTATAACAATTCCTTATTGTAAAATTCCTATTTTAATGATCTATTTTACAAAACCTTACTATCTTGCTATTACTTTCTGTTGTACAAAACCCTTTTCCGAGCGTAAGGGCATGTCGAACTCGACCTGAACATGACTCGAAATCCTTAACCGTCGTTATCCTTTTTATTGTTGTTCTTGTCACATTTATGCACACTTAATGGCAGCGACAATCGACCTATGAATGTTCCTTGCCTTGGCCATCCTGTGAGTGGGCGTGTGGGGGTGGGAAAATGTGGTCGTGGGTGGGAAAATGGGAGGAGCGGAAAACAGGATCGGGCAGAAAAAGCTGAAGCTGCAGCAGCCTCACAATGCGCAATAATGGCAAGTAGGATAAAATAATGGGGCAGCAAGTCGAGCTATAAATACCCTATAAGTATAAGAGAAATAATAAGTTAGATACATTTTTGAATAGGTTATAGAGTTTTCCAGAAGTAATGGCAGCATATTGGCAATGAGTTTCATTTTTCTTTTAAAAAGTCGCACATTAATATAATAATCCTTCATTGTACCGTATTATAGATGGTATCTTAAAATAGTTCTCAAGTTTCATGGGAACTTCCCATTATCTTATGATACCCTGGTTTTCCCCAACCCCTGGTTACGCAAACAATAACGGCGAATGGTGCCCACACCCCCAAAAAAAACCCCGTTGTGCTACCCTTTTCCGGGTATTTTTTGGGCTCGGTTTTCAGTTTGGGGGAGCCGGCTCTTTGGTCATTTTGGTTGGAGCATATTGAAAAATTGTTGTTGTAGGAAAAACCCATTTGGCTATTGTTTGTCATACTTTGGACGGCAGCCGTTGCCGTCGCTTTTCCTGCTTTTCCTGCCGTTCCTGTTTTTCCAGCTTTTCCTGCTGCAGTGGATTTTCAATAAATGACTTATGTGTATACACCGCGGGGCTAACTGCTTTCCATGTCCGTATGTGTGTGTGGGATGTTCCTACCTACCAAAAATCCAAGCCCCCCCCCTTATACCCACCCATGTTTTCCTCCGCCCCCCTGACTCCTCTGCCACCCCTTCATCTTTTCGTTGTTTGTGCTTTTAACGAGCCCAGCTGCGTGCCGGTTGCGAAAATCGCTTTTAAAAATAATAACAATGTTGTTCGCCACCACCACAAGCACCAGTTAACCCCTGGTCGGCCACACCACGCGATTTTAGAGAAAATTCAGCTGAGAGGGGTTAATGAAATTGGTCAAGCCATTTAGCGGGCCTAATGGAGGGCCTTAGACGGAATCAGCACT
This sequence comes from Drosophila subpulchrella, assembly GCF_014743375.2. Taxonomy (NCBI): domain Eukaryota; kingdom Metazoa; phylum Arthropoda; class Insecta; order Diptera; family Drosophilidae; genus Drosophila; species Drosophila subpulchrella. Next base: position 27,409,307 of record NC_050613.1, on the reverse strand, counting down.
TCTTCAGATGAGTGTCAGGGCTAAAAACGCCACTTTATCAAAATAATTACATAAAAGGTGTCTAAAAGTAGGCAACAATATATGAAGAATTTATTATTGCAGCATAATTTAAAACACCTTAGAAACCATTTCAAAGAAACCACTATAAAGACGACGTAAGTTTTTCACAGCATACTTTTGTACGCCTTTAAAAGCTATTTAAAATCTACTGAATTTAAAATTAATAATACATTTATAAACTTATAGTATTAAGTAAAATATATAAAGACGAACTTTTTAATGCAGCATACTTTAAAACACCTTAGAAACCATTTCAAAGAAACCACTATAAAGACGACGTAAGTTTTTCACAGCATACTTTATAATATGTAATATAAATTAAAAATACATTTATGATCTTATAGTATTAAGTAGATCTTTTAATTTAAGACCTAATGCAAATGTTCTAAGCTTTCAGTTGGAATATTTAGGGCTTTTAGTTGTGTCACATATGATATGCGGAGCCGAAAGTCATTAAAAGCAAGTGCCAAAAGTACACTTACATATAATTAAGAAAAATAAATGTTCCTTCAAGGCTTCTTCCTTATGCAAATTCCCTTCGAGTTTGCCAGCTAAGCATTTCCAATTGCCGAAATGTTAGCCCTGCTTTACGACTCCCCGGAGATCAATGGGAAATGAAAGGCCCTATGACAAGGGCTGTAAAAGTGCAGGAGTGCGCTTCACTTGGCCTTAAAGTCGTGCAATTATTTGCGGAATTACTCGAGGACCTCTCCGCTCTCTTCGGCTTAATTGACTGGCTTTCCCAGGACTTTCCATTCATTTGGCTTTTGTTTTCCTCTGCGCCATCTAGTTCTCTTCGCAGCTCCCCTATACATACGTATATATTTCCCCGATTATATTTTTTTCTCTGTTTTTCCAGCTAATGAAAACATTTGCCGGAGCAGAACGAATACGAGTAGTTATTAAAATATTTTCGTCTGTGTCTGCCAATGACATTTACAGGCTCTGTAACTAGCAGTCCGTGCAGGACACTCGAGCCCAAACACACACAGAAGCCATTTTGTTTGGCTGATGTTGATGTCGGCGAGGCTCAGGGGCGTGGGCTGAAAATGGCAGGGGCGGGCGAGAGGGGGCCACTGCTTTTGGGCCGTGTTTGCTTTAAAGTGCAACTTATTTACCTGAGCAGGACCAAGCCGAAATGCTGCCTTCCCGCCCTGCTGAAAACCCTGCTCATAGGCCCGCATAAATGACGCACTGCATGGATCCCTTTTGGCAGAATGTCCCCCTGCCCCCTGCCCCTGTCCCCTGCCCCTGCCCCCTCCCTCTTTCCCTTGCCCTCCCCTCGTCCTTTGCTGGTTTGTTTGGCATACCCCTTGATCTGAACAGCATATGGTGGTGAACAAAATTAGAACTATAAAAACTCCATAAATAAAAAATTACAAGTCACTAACTTATTTTATAAACATGTACAATTATGGTTATAAACTAAAAACATCTTTACCAAATTTTATGAACCTAAAGATTCTAAAAAAAGTTCACAGAGAAAATTCTGACGTTCTCATCTGAGTTGAAAATCTTCTTAAAAATAGAACGACGTTTTTAAGTTGAAAATGTTTTTGTTTTGCTCGAATCAAGTTGAATTGGCGGTATTCAAGTACATTGTATGTACAAATAAACTATTAGTTCAGTCCTTAGTGTATACTTATCAAAAAGTTCTTAAATAAACTCAATTTAACTTTTGTCTTCACACCATTTCCTTATAATATTGAGAACATTTATACCAAAATGTACTTACACGGTTTTTAAGAACGAATGTTCTCAATTCAAGAACAATGTTCTCAATTGAAGAACAATTTTCTTAGTTTTCTCTGTGTAAGCACAAACAATTGGCTCATGATCAAAATAATAATTGGTATAAAGCATTATTTTTCCACACTTTCACCTTAACTTGTTATATATTCTGAGTTGTCTGTTTCTTCTATGAAATTAAACGACCTTATAATTTAACAGAAAGTATAGTTGCTAAGAAAAAAAACTTGCACAATTTGTAAAGTACAAAAAGTATATTACTTTAATAAGGGAATATTTTTTCAGATGTGTACAATGTACATTGTACAAACATATCTAATAAATATGAGGAGTAAACTAAAGGTAAAATGCTTATACTAATAATACATTTTTAAATAACTCCCATGCTAAGATCCAACAATTTCTCCAGGGTATATCTCAGTCGAATGTTTACACCTTGTGGGTAATCATTTTTGCAGCTTTCCCCACTTTTCGCCCCCCTTCGCCGCCGCCTGTTGCCATTTTAGCCTTTGTCCTGTGTGTGTTTATGCTGATTTTAATCAACGATTTTAACGTGCGCATTTGTTTGTCATTTACAGTTATTGCTGCATAACACACACAAACACACAAACACACACACACACACACATGGGCATACAGGTAGACCTTTATTGGCTTGCATAAACAGGTGAGAGACTTTCGTTTGCATATTGCATATTTTCACACAGCCATTTTTTCAATAGACACTTTTCATTGCTCAATTCGAAACAGAAGAAAAACGAGGAAAGGGTGAAAATGTTCGACTCTTTTTTTCACCCCCAAATTAAATAGAATTATTAAGCAAATAAAGGGAAAACAAATTAAAATGGATTTTCGCCAAATGAAATTAAGTACAAATTTAATAATAACTGGATGTTTAATTGAAACGAAATCGGTGCGAGTAGATGTTGTTTTTACCAAACGATTCGCTCGATTCTCGATTCCGGCCATCATAAACATAATTTACATGGACTGCCATAAAACACAGACCCTGTTTTTCACGACGATTTCCATTTTCCATTTTCCAATAGGAAAATTTAAGCTGCTTCCTTTGGCGGGCATGGGCGTGGGTAGGGGGTTGCAGAACAAATGACTGCCAGCACAAGTAAATCAATTGGCTGCCATTTGTATGCGTAACATGGGCGGAGGGCCGCCCCCTCTCATTTTTGCCTTCTATACGTTTTTTTTTTCAACATTTTCCTCGAACAGCTGCTGCCATAAATATGGTTGGTGGGAAAAGCGTTGGCAAAAAGGGAAAACCGGAACGAAAAAGGAGACCCGCACATGAGGGGGTCTTTAAGGTGTAAGTCAAACTAGCGGGCGTGGCGGTCCGCCCCCTCCTGCCACACGCCCATGGCCACTAGTGATGTAGCAGCATTTTATGCGCAAATGCAAATTAAATTTTCACCGAATCGCAGAAGGGAAAATCGCTGGAAAAACGCCTTGCCATGCGGCCAGTCGCAAGAATGTGGGCGTTACTAAAAAGTCAGGGGAACCACGAAATGTTGGCAGGAAAGGGATGTACGGCTTGGATTTACTAAACAAATATAAAAAACGTCTCCCAAAATAAGTATCTAAATAATACACATTTTGAAACCACTTATAAATATGTCTAAAAGTATTCAATACTTTGCACTTTCGACTCTAAAATATTTTGTAGCATACTTCTAGACACCTTCATGGGTGAATTTAAAACCTTAATGATTTCTTTTGGTAATTTCCGGTAAGGAAGGGTACTCCGTAGTCCTCATATTTAACCCTCTTCCGAACGACTTTATTTTTCTTGCCGGATTTGTAAGGCTTGTTTTTTTTTTCTGTGAGATGTTTTTGAGGCTGGCTCACGTTTTTGTGGCTCAGTTTCCGGGTTCTTGTCGGCCGCTTCCTATACGCTTTATTGTTGCTTAAAATTTACGCCAAGAGCAATAAAATATTTTAATGGCCACATAAAATGCTGCAGCATTTGTAAATAAATCGAGGGGTGGCCCAAAAACAAAAAACACGAAAAGAACCAAGTCTTGTCTTTGTAGCAGATTTTACATTCCCTTCTACATTTTTTATAGCCGCCCGAGCAATTTGCCAAATGAAAATCGCACACGCGTTTATAAACGCACTGAGCGGTGAATTTCCCCCCAAACACTTTCCATCATTTGATGCCGTTGTTGTTGTTGTTGTTGTTTGCTTAACTGTTTGCTTTGTTGCAGCAACAATGGGATGTAATTAAAAAGTTTCCTCAAGAAATTCAATCAGCCAAACTCGAGCCGCCCCTCGAAGGACACGCCCACAATGTAAACAATGAAGCCAATTAAACGCTCATTAAGTGCGCAGTCCCAAGGATAAAAAGTCCTGGGAGGAGCCACATCCGCATCCGCTGCGCCATCATCATCAGCGTCTCAAGTTAATTTTTTAAAGCACAGCTTTGGGCGCTCAGGTGGATAAACACAAAAACAACAGGTGAGCTACGGCCGGAAAATGGGTGATAAAAGCAGCAGCAGCAGCAGCAGCGGCTAAAGTGCAGTGAAAGGTAAAAGTTTCGCCCAAAAACTTGCTCGTACTCCCGCTTTCTTTTCGCCCCTCACACACACCGAGTTTTCCTTCATTTTCCACTAGAACTCCCGGGCGAAATGCAAACCGTTTTTGCTGCTTAAACCCAAATGAAGTTAATAAACACACACTCGCAGGCCAAACAAAAACGGCAACAACAACAACGGCGACCGGAAACGGATATCGCAACCCCAAAATTCGGCGCCTCGAGCCCTTTGATTTGGATTGAATTTCAATGTTGGCAACGGTTTAATTTTGGGTGTGACTCGTTCATTTAATTGGGGTTTAATGTTAAGAAGGTCAAAAGGTTTTAAACCATAATCACACCCAACTTGATGTTAAATACATAACAATCGTTAGCAAAAATGTGTGTACATTTGGAAGACTGGTTCATTTAACTTGAATGTCTTGATTGGATTATTTTAAAACAGCACCTTTACAAAACAGCCAATATGTTTATGATGAATTGCTTACAAGTTTTATTGTGCACAAATTTAAAAAGAACCCAACTCTTAAATGATTCTATAGTTCCCTAAATGATGAAAAACTTTTTATATAAAATTATTATTACTACCGACTTGAAGGTATTCTTCTACACATTTATTTTCCCATAACTTTAAGTGCTTTTACATATTTTAAAATGTCACCTTTCCTATCACATTAGTTGATGGAAAATGCTCATGCATTGAAGACAAAGGAATTTTCCACCCATTTGGATCCTGCCATTGCCATCCATTGTCGATGCTTACCATCGATGTAGATTAGCATATGTCTTCATCGCTATCCCCATCCACATCCATATCTACATCTCCATCTGAATCCGCCAGCGGATTCTCCTATCAGCCATCCATTTGCACCCTGTCCCAAGTGCCACGCCCCCTTCGTGTCGCCTTGTTTGGCATTTAAAGGTAAGCAGCTAAGTGGCAAGTCACCTGCTCTAACTTTCCTCATGGCTTTTTACACGTTAAAAATCATATTTAATACATTTCGCTCATCTTAAACTAAAGGTTTTATTGTTAAAGGCTAAGAATCCCTTTTTACTGCTAAGTTTGCATTCCTTTTTGGTTAAAATTGATTAATTACATTTTTTAAAAACATGTTGTTACAATTTTTTTTAAATTTAAAAACTCTTCATTTCTCTAAGTGCACTTTCCGAGGCGACTTGTCGATGACTTTGATGTACACACTGTGAGTGAAGAAGCTGGCTTAGGGGGGGCGGGAAAACAGGGAGGGGGCTGCAGGGGTTAAGGTTCTGGGCGGGGAGGGGAAAGGAAAAAGGGGGTCGGTTATAAGAGGGTAGCAACTTACAAAGCGACGTCGTCAGCGTTGTCAAGTTGCATTTGGCTCAATTGAAATCGAAGTTGCATCTTCTAGCATTTCTTTTGTCTACGCGAGCATTCTATGACAAGAACCCCCCTCAAAAAACAGAAGGGGGTGCTTATAAGCCACCCCCCCCCCCCCCCCCCCCCCCCCCCCCTCCGAGGCCACCCCCATTACAACTTTGGAAATGGGCGGTAAAAGGTGGAAAAGGAGGCGTGGCCGCGTGTGTGCACACATTTTGACGGCAACATCGCACGGATTTCTGCTGGCATCAATGCGCATATGGCGGGCGGAAAATGTGGAAAATTCTGGGGAGGGGGGGAGGGGGTGAGGGGTGTGAGTAGCACGGAAAAACCGGAAGTGGGAGGAGCCGAAGGAAGCATCCTTTTTATTTAAAAGTCGCAGCGCGTAAAACGAAATTGACAAAATCGCATGGAAGTGGCTAAGACGCGAAGGGGGTTTTCAGGGGGGGATTCCAAGGGGTTTTCAGGGGTGTTTCAGAGGCTTGTACAATGGCAGTCACTTAAATTTAACTGTAACTGTTCCTTATGATAAGTAAGCAAGCTTATGGCACGCCAACACACTGGAGCTACAAAAAATATATATGTATATGTCAAATATTCCCGGGAAGTCCTTAGGCCCGCCAAAGGAGGGGATTTGGCAGGAGGCTAAGGAGATTTGAAAGTCCCCCGAGTTGACATATTGATTGCAAGCTATCCGGGAAAGTGGAACAGCAGCAGGAGGAGTCTGCTAAATCGAGCTCAAATGGGGAGCCAGTAAATCGATAGGAATGACAACACCAACATCGGCATTATTTCAGCAGCATATGAGTTCTAGCACAGAGATACTTATTTTAACAGTGATCAACGTAATATTTACACAATCAATCAACCTACAATTAATAAGATACATAATCGAACTTGAATAGAACATTATTTTAAATGTATCCAAATTATCTTTACATATATATAGCTATCCATTCTAAGCTAAAAAACAAAGCATACCAAAAACCACTTAAATTAGACTAGTATTAAAAAAATTTCATAACATGATACTAAAACTTAAATATTACAAAATACTTTTCGGAACGGTTAATACCTTCAGGATACGTCAAAAAACCCACCCAAAATACCCAATAACTTTAAGAAATACGAGAATTTTTCTAAGCACTACAAATACTACCCAAAATATATTTAATAGATACATTACCCTATGTATGTATAAAGACGGATTAAAACGAAGAAGTGGCAAGTTCTTCAGTGTATCTTCCTCAAAAATCTTATAATGACTACCTCTCCTGAAGATTTGTATATAACTTAACAGCCAACGCGCACTGAGATTTTCGTGAGGAAACTTTGCCAGACTTTCGAAGGATGCCTATTTGGGGAAAAGGGGTCCTGAGCATCCAACTTCAACCACCCCTCCCACTTTCCACTCTCCACTTTCCAGTTTCAGTTTGTTTGCCAGTTGAAAGTCGCCCGCTGAATGATTGCCATTTAGTCTGCCACTTGCGACTAATTCGAGATCGCTGAGAGCTGCAGACAGATTTCATTATTTATGCACTTGTGTCTGTGCGCTGGAAAATGGGGAAAGTCAGCGAGGGGAAAAACGGGGGGTGGGGCTGCCGACAATTAACTTTGTTTTTCGCTTACATTTTCACGCTGTTTTTTGGGCCAAGTTCCGGCGCGCACTTTTGCGCTTTTATGCTTCTATTTATTTGCAAAACTGCAGTTGAAGTGAAAATCAGAAGGGGCCGGCAGGTGGGGAAGGTGTTCCCCGTGGGTTTTTCCCCGCGTTGAGTTTGTTAGAGTTTTTGTTAGTTGTTTGCACCCAGCTCCTTTTCATGTCCTTGCCGCACTTCTTCATCAACGCGCCCTCTGTCGGGCAAAAGTTTGGGATCGAAGAAACGAAGTTAGCGCCAGGTGAAAATGCCCCATTGGTCAGTTGGGGGGGGTGGAAAATTCTGGCAGCTCTAATTGAGTTATTTGTGCAGCTTGGCCTGCAGCAAGCGAGCAGCAATTAACCCACCCACTCGAAATGGTTATTAAACGTACAGAAAATAATACTGAAGAAGCTAAGGAGAATCATTGCACATTATTGTGTCACATCCTTGATTTTTCCATGATTTATTTTATTTTTGAAATCAAAACTGTTCATAATAATTGTTTTTTTTTTTGGCCTGTAAATCTGGAATATCACATCAAAGGAATAAATAAATTGGGCTAATTAAAAGTGACACATTAGTCACTTTGTGTGTGTGAGTGTAAATTGGTTTTAGCTGATAAGGACACTAAAAGCCCACAAACTAATTGATTGTGCGTAAATAATAATTTTTGGCTGATTAAGGCACTAAAAGCCAAAGTAATTTATAGCTCTAATATAAAAAGCAAATATAATATTTTTATATGGCATGCGAGCTGGAATATGGATATAAGCTGTTGCACTGAATTACTTTTTTACATTTTGGTTGATGATAATCGGCTAAATTTTCCAAAAATATTTCCTCTTAGTCTAAAGTTTAATAAGAGCGGATCGATTGTTTTTTAACAAAAAGATTGGGGTCACCAAATCTGCTTATACTTGTGAAATATGATTACAAAATCAAAAACGGTCATAATTATCAGGGGGAAATCCATTTGAATTAAATCAAGAGACCCCATTTGATTGTGCAATCAATGCTGAAAAATGTGCAATCATCTTTGACCCCATTCGAGCCTCCCCGGACTCATTAACCCTTGTCAGCCGACCGCCGGGCTCGACCTTGACCCGACTGCTCCTCCCACTCACCACCCCCAACCAACCCATTCCCCCGGGACAGCATTTTAATTTTCCGTTTTCCATTTTGCATTTTCCGTTTCCATAAATCCAGAAAATCCAGTGCCATCGCTCCTTAGCCCCATTACCAATTAGTCCGAATAGCATGGCTGCCAAGGTCAATGGCCCGGACTGGATGGTCAGGGAAAAATAAATGGAAACGGGATAAGGATAAGGAGTGCTGCTCCTGCTCCTGGTAATGCTCCTGCTCCATGGCCATTAGGCGTGCGCTGCAGGCTTAATTAATCATGGCTAAGTGAGTCCGGGACGCACAAAAAAACTATTAGACATAAATGTGATTTTTCCGTTGCTTTTTCGTTTATCGCTTTCTTTGCGTTTTCCCATCCAGTCTGTCTTTGTCTGCGTTTCCGGCTAGCTGGCCTGCACTGGAAAAAAATCCCCCTAAATGGGTATGATAAAATTAAAGTCCTTGTCTACTAGATTTTTAGATTCTTAGATTCTTACTATTTTAAAGAAATCATGTCACACAAATGTTAAAATATTTAGGTGACCCCTTTCAGCTTATAAAAATATTTGTAATTTAAAGAAATACGAATAAGTTGAGATATTAGTATCACTAAACTTAGAGATTAAAATTTAAATTCATTATATGTTGCCTAATTTTAAGATCACAAAGATTTTAAATTATTTACTGCCACTTATAAATTTAAAAAAATATAAAATAAAAAAATTATGAAAATAAAATGCAAAAGAGTTGAAATACTCAAAAAAAGCTACCCAAAACATCCTTATATAGTTTGTAATATATATAAATATATTGAGAGTCCTCCCAAGACCATGAAATATTTTTTAGCGTGTAGCAAACAGTGGTGGACAGCGCACAAATTACTTAAAGATAGATAGAGCGACCGGATGAGGTGAAGGATGTGGCTGGAGTCAAGGGGCGGGGTCGGTGGGCGATGGTCGGAGGTCGGGCAACGACGCGTTATTTCCGTTTCCGGTCCAGCATTCAACACTCGCATCGAGGCGCATTGAGTGATGAAGTTTCGGAGGCTCCAGGGTCTGCCCCCTGCCCCCGTGCCCCATGCCACGCCCCCTGTGCCCCCGATCCCGCCCCTTTTGGCCTGGCCTATTCCCCAGCATAATCATTTTCTCCCTTTTTTTTGTTATCCTCTTTGGCTCTCGCCACCTTTTCCCCTTTTTTTTTGCACCCTGTTTTGTTGGGCCAAGTGATAAAATGTTTTATGTGCTCGAGTGTCTGATAACAATAAATAACGCCATCAGGACGAAAAGGACCCCAGGACGGGGGGGCGTTCGTCTGGCGTGTAAACAAATTGGTGTTGAAGGCATTTAGCCCTTTGTGGGACAAAGTTCTGTGGCCGGTCCGTTTGTTTAGGCCTCGCATTGCGACCCCATCGCTTGATGAATTGTAATCAGCCCCAAATTGGCAACAAGGCCAAGGACAGAGGGCCGAAAAAGGGGCCTTGGTATTAATCATCGAACTTTGAATGGCCCGAATCTGATTTGATTAGTTGCCAAAATATGTTTGAACAGCCAGCGCAACAGTTTTGGGCCCTCAATCGATTTTCTAGTGATTAAAACTGGGAGGGGGAAAATAGGGATGTTAAAAATGTATAATACCATGCTGATATAATGGTTGTAGAGTCTTTATTCTCAGAGGACATTCGTGAACATTTCTTTGAGAGATGAAAAATAAAATAAAATACTTTCCAGATTTACTGGGATAGTAATGAAATTAAAGTATTAAACTGATTAAATTGGTTTTTAATAAAAACTCTTTATATCGTCTCCGGCTTGCTGTTTTTATTTCTGCAAAAAAAAAACGTTTGCATATCCGATGTCTGTGCATAATTAAAGCGGAAGGACAAACAAATAATTTCATATTAATTTATTAGCATTTTCATTAGGGCCGCAATTAAATTGGTTTGATTTTTTTTTTTGCATTTATTTTTTACGCCACTCCAAACTCAATAAACGCATAATTGAATAATTATAAACAGGGAAAAAAGATTTAATGAGAGGGCATGAATTATTCAGGAGGCTTTTATTTCATATACCCATTTATACTATATTAATTTTATAGGGTCCCATAATATCTGGCTAGATTTGTAAATGTATTTATTTCGTTGTCTTTGCCTGCTTGCCCCTTTGTTTATCCAAGGAGAAAATCCCAAAAAACAATAAAAGCCCACACACGTGGATTTTTTAATTTGGTTATGCATCGCTTCGTTTCTGCCTTTCTGAAACGTGAAAATGGGAAAATGGGAATACGAGAAAATGTGTGTGAAATGGACAAATGAAAATGCGGGGAGGGGCAACGCACACCGAACGCTTTTAATTATGTTGATTTTTCGCTGATTTAATTTTTACCTGCGTTCGTTAAGTTTGCAGCACAAACCAAATGGAATTTAATTTAATCCTTTAGACCAAAAAAACAAAAAAATATCTCCTTTTTTTTTTTTTTGTTTAAACTGACCAGCAAAGGCAACCCAAAAGGCAAACGAGGGGAAAAAGGAAAGCCAAATTATAAAAGCGCTTTGGCCAACGAATTTTTCCAGCTCTGGCGGAAAAAAATACTTCAAAAAGCGTCTATTCAAATGCCAAACGCCGATAACGGGAATGTCGAGGGGTTTTTTGGGGAGTTTCGGTTAATGTTACACCATTTTGGTTTAATTACTTTTTGGCTTTTGAACCAAGAACTGCTGCACTCGCCTTTTTGCTCACTTCCGCGGCCATTTTCAAACAGCTTTATTAAATAAGGGGAACAAGTTTGGCCCTCTACTTTCCCCGATTCGCGATATCAGGCGAGATAGCCGCATTCGCCGATAATTTAATAATTGCATCGGGCTGATAAGCCCATTCATTTGCATTATGCAGCTTTAACCGCATTTGAGCACATTATTTATCCGGCGAATTTGGCTTTTGATTTCATTTTGGTCGCCTGCATAATCCGCATTATAACGTAAACTCTTAAATTTTAACCTTTGCCATCATAGCTATATAAAGCGGGGTATTGCTTCTTTTTCAATTTTTTGAGCTATGGTTTAATAACATAAAACCAGGTGAAAGCATTTGAAACACGAGTATAACCAATTTGGAAATAAATTAAAAACTAAGGCACACACATACCTGGGGAGGTCCTCGATGCAGTGCATCCTGGAGCCCAGTTCCTCTATAATGACATCTTGATATATCTCCTCTCATCACTAAACAATCAGCAACACTTTGTACCTGGGAACTTCCGATCAACTGATTGATCGGCTACCATAGCACTCACGTCATGACTTTTTAGCTAGAACCAGTTGGGAATTATAAGTACCCACTGAGGAGATCACTTTGTAGTTATCATTATCGATGACGTGGCCCATTGTAAATATTACTTGTAGTACATTCAAAACATAACATACATATATATGTACCATTTTTATTATTATTATTATCAAACATTCAACATAATAATAATAAAATAATATTGAATTTAGTAATTAGTAATTAGTAATTTTTCCTGTAGAAAAATGCATATTGGTTGTTGAATGTTTCATGTTGAATATTAATTCTTAATTTTTGAATATTGATAGTTGTTTCTCGTTGCACTTCGTTACTTTAGAACTTTCCCTTTCTTCCAATATTAATTCGACATGTATCACGTATAAAATAAAACTTAATATAATGAAATATATATACATCGTTCACTTTATTAGTTATCAATTTGCAATACAAAACTTCGGGCAGATCCTATAAGGATTCCGCCTCGACATATACACGTACCTATATAAATGTAAATTTAATTAAATTTCTCGCGCACAGTACGTATTTATTAAAGCTCTAGGGGATAATATTTTGGGGCAAGGGAAGGACTCTTAATGGCTAAGCAGAACACCCGAAATTAAGTGAATTTTTGCCGCGTGGGGGCAGAACTTATCACATCTTATCACAAGAAACTGGTCTACCTATTACATACAAAAAAAATATGAAGGGGGATATAAATGTACAGGCTTTTGTTGGATATTTATACAATAGAATTGACTGCATGCTAACAACACTGTAAAATTATTATTGTCAAGGCCCTATAAAAAATATCTAGACATTATTTTCAGGGAAAAACATATACCGCTCTAATATTCTAATTCAATTTGTCAGGCTTAAGTAGGTAAAGTGACGATCATTTTCCAAAATCAAATATTCTTGTAAAAGAAACTTTTCCAAAATAGTTCCAAAAACACTTTTGTAAACTCTTAGAGTAATTCTACAATTTTGATATGTTATATCTTGGAAGTGTCACAGATAAAAGCCTTTATTGTGTAAAAAACAAATTAAGGGGAGTTGAATTTAGTCCTTTTTGGTTTAAAATGAGAACATGGCCGAGTAGTTTAGGTTCTCGTCTCCTCGTAGCCACAGTGAATATAGCCGGTTTCCAGGGAGCCGCCGACGGCCGGTGACTTGCTGGGCAGATCCTTGCGGCCATCCTGCTGCCGCTCCTTGTGGACACCATTCGAGCCATTGGCCTCGCAGCTATCCAGGATGCGCTCGAAGACGCTCTCGAAGCGACAGCGGCTCAGCGAGAAGCGAGCCACGTCCACGCAGAGATCCCGAAGGGCGGCGAAGAGTTCCGAGAGGAGGGGACCGTCGCCCGGGGCTCCAGGCGATCGGATCCTCACAAGGAACCTCAGGCTGTGCCCGTAGTGCTGCAGATCCCGCACACCCGGCACCCGCTGGCCCAGACCCCGCGAGATGATGGCCTGCTGGGCGGGACCGCAGAAGCAGGTGACGGCATAGTAGCCACCGTGCTCCGCCTTCAGCCGCTCCGGACTGTCGCTGGCGATGACCTGACCCGCCCGGAGGACCGCCACCCGCTGGCACAGGTGCTCGATCTCCGAGACCGAGTGCGAGGTCAGCACCACCGCCCGACGGGCCAGCAGCAGCTGCTCGATGGTGGCATAGACCAGGTCCCGGGTCACCGGGTCCATGTCGCTGGTCGGCTCGTCCATCAGGACGGTGGGCGTGCAGCCGCAACAGGTGACGGCCACCGTCAGCTTCCGCCGGTTGCCGCCGCTCAGGTTCCGCACCTGGACGTCCTTGTAGGGCCGCAGCTCGTAGGTGTCCAGCACGCGGTCGAGGAACTGCTCCAGGTCGCGGATACCGCGCAGCCGCCCATAGAAGCGGATGCACTCACTCGTCGTGAGCAGCGGGTCCAGGGGATTGCTCTGCGGGCAGTACGAGACCCCGGGCTGCAAAATAGAGTTAGGGTTATTACTTAAAATCACAGCGAACACAAATGAAAGTTAAAACCAGACCACACTGCGTATGAGTAATGCATTTTTAGATATTTAAATTGTGACTATAAAAATAAAGAAATGGTGCTGACCCTTGGCTAGCCTAGAGCTTAAATTGAATACGACTTATTTTCAGCTTATAGATTTTAGAATACAAAAAAACTTTCCATGACTATAAAAAAAGCACAAGCCATTTAAAAAAGGCTAGACAACACTGCGTATGGGTAATACATTATTTATTATAGCTATAAAACAACGATTAGTTTACCAAATGTATTAATTTTAAATAAATTAATTTAGAATTTGTATTCTTTGCACATCTAACTAATGAATAAGATTGTGACTTACTTAGAATTACTTGTTGTTCTGATTTTTACTTTCGAAAAATGGCTAATTCGATTTGACTTTAAATATCATTTTTAGGCAACTTGGATGTCATCTGAACCGTTACTACTAAACTATTCTTAATGAAAAATACTTGAAAGCGAAAAACGGAAAAGGCCTGAGTGGGAAATCTCTGCAGAATTTCTTTAGACCTTCCGCTAGAATAAGTTTCCCCATCATCCCACACAAGAAGACCCACCTGCTCGAAGTAGATGTGTCCCACGTTGGGCTGCAGCTGCCCGGTGAGCAGCTTGAAGATGGTCGACTTGCCGGCTCCGTTCTTGCCCAGCAAACCGAAGCACTCGCCCCGCTGGACACTGAAGTGCACCTGGCGCACTGCGTACCGCCCGCGGCGGTAGGCCAACCAGAGATTCTCGGCCCGCACAGCCTCGCCGGCGGCCACGCAGCTCTTGAAGATGCTCTGGATGTTGACCAGCTTCAGCTGGCCCATCTTGTCCAGCTCTCGGCGGTAGGTGCAGTCCAGCATGCGCTCCACCCGCTGCCACAGCTTCCGCAGCAGGTGCCATTCGATTAGGACGTTGAGGACCAGCCCGGCCACGCCCACCAGCAGGAGGGCGGTAAAGTGGCGCCCCAGCAGGTCACTGGCCAACGGATGCTTGTACGAGTCGATGTCGTAGCGCCGGAATACCAGGGCCACCATGTAGTTCTTGCACAGCTCCAAGAAGCCATCGCCCAGGGCGTGGATGGGGAAGATGAGGAAGGCCTGGTTGAGGGCGTGGCGCCAGCTGTCCCACGCCGGACCATCGCCCACCACGCCAAGGATCAGCACGATGCCCATGGTGACCAGTGGGATGATGAGGTTGGCGCAGAAGATCGACACAATGGCAATGCTCGAGTCGCTGAAGATCTTCTCGGCCACATGTACAGCCGGAACACAGGCGAAGCTATAGGGAATATGGGATAATTATATACCCAAATTTTTTTTTGCGTTTTGAAATCACTAATAAAAATCACATTAGGTGTCGAAAAGTATGCAGAGAATAAAAGTGGTCAAACAAAATTTGTCCTTCGAAAACTTGGGATCGTTAGCCTAGTTCGTTGGCTGCTCAAAACAGTCGGTCTTTTAGCTGTGCGCCTTGGTTTGACTAAATTACGACTTAAAAACGGCTTTAAAATAATGTATTTTTCGTCAAAAAATAATACTCCCTGTTTTTGCACAAAAAAAATCAGTATTTTGGTTGACAAATTGCGGTAGAAGGTCAGAATTACGAATGTGATACGTTTAGCTCGTAATTAAATTCCCAATCGATTGGCATTTAAATCTGAAAAATTTAATTTTTGGCCATTTATCGCAAAAAAACATGATGTAACCCCTTACAAAAAATGCGAAAATTAGTCAAAAAATAAATTTTCCGAAAAGTGGTAGGGATCGATAGCCTTGGTTGTTAGCTGCTCATAACAGTCGGTCTTTTTGTTATGCGCCTCTATTTGACTAAATTACGACTTAAAAACGGCTTAAAAATAACGTATTTTTTGTCAAAAAATAATACTCCCTATTTTTGCACAAAAAAAAATCTCTATTTTGGTCGACAAGTTGCGAAATGAAGTCAGATTAAGGAATTTTATACCTCGTTAAGCTCGTAATTAAATTCCCAACCGATTGACATTTAAATCTGAAAAATTAAATTTTTGAAAATTTTTCGAAAAAAAAATGATACAACCCCTTACAAAAAATTTCAGAATTTGTCAAAAAATAAATTTCTCAAAAAGAGTTGGGGATAGTTAGCCTCGACTGTAAGCTGCTCAAAACAGTAGCTCTTTTAGCTGTGTGCGTTGGTTTGACCAAATTACGACTAAAAACGGCTAAGGTATTTTTGACCAAAATCCTGCTATCAAATGTGCAATTTTGTGGATATGCGTGTATTTTTAGAACCCACCTGAAGGCCAGCGACAGGCCAATGATGCCCACCAGCTGCTGGCGGTCCACGAAGACGGGCATCCCGAACATCAGGATAACGGCCAGGCAGACGATCAGTCCCAGGACCATCACCAGATAGTCCCAGACGAAGGCCACCAGCCAGTAGGTGACCGCACTCACCCCGCACAATCTTTGCTGCAGCTTCTCGCCATTGACGCGTTCGTTGACCAGGTAAACGGATCCGGCGGCCACCACCAGACCGAAGGCAATCAGCAGGATGAAGACCATGGATCCGTCACCAGCCTGGCGGAGAATCGAGCTGGTGCTCAGTTCGGCATAGCCCAGTTTCCAGGGTTCGTTGAGGGTGAGGATCCCGAACTCCGAGTCGTTCAAAGTGGTCCGCAGTAGCTCCGAGTTGAGATCGTTCAGCCAGGCCACCATGGAGTGGTAGCCCTTGTTGTTGTACCACACGGTCGCTCCCGAGCCATTTAATCCGTAGCCTCCATAGCGCCTCTCGCGATACTCATCCCAGGAGCTTAAGACCCAATCGTAGGCCTTGTCCGAGCCATTGAACTCCCTGCAGGAGTCACCACTTAGCAGATCACAGGAGGTCCTAAGCCGGGGATACAGTTGCTCTGAGAAGCTGGAGGGGATCTCCTGGGACAGGAACTGAGCACTCTTCGGATAGAGCGAGCGACTGAGGGGCAGGACGGTGTCGAAGTCATCCTCCAGGCGATAGCTAACGAACCACATGGCGCACAGCTCAAAGAGAGCCGGCAGCAGGAGCACGTAGAGCAGCAGGCGGTAGTTGCGGGACAGGTGCCTCAGCCGCTTGCCCATGAGCAGTCGGAATTGCATCCATGCCGTCGGTGGATCCTCGGTGACCATCGCAGGTCCGGCGACCACGCCCCTACTGCGATCCCCGTTGGCCTGTCGTCGTGGCTCTTCGCCATTTCTGTTCAGCTGCTCGAACTCCTGCTCCAGGCTGGAGCTGCTCGACAGCTCCACATCGCTGATGCCGCCAGCCGCCTCCTGGGACTGCAGCAGCTCCAGGAACTCCACGGCACCCGGTGTCAGGTGCTCCGCATAGCTGGCGCTGATGGTCAGGCCGTGCGGATGATCGGCGACTCCCGAAGGGATCACCTGGCTCTGGGGCAGGAGCTGCTGGGCCTTCTGGGCAATGTAGGTCACTCCAGTAGCATCGGCACATCGCATGCGGATGCTGTAGTTCGAGGTGCATAACCGCTGCAGGGAATCCCGGCTGTGCTGGGCAATAATCCGACCCTAAAATGGGATATATTGGGTTAGGAAAAATCAAGCAACACCCTATCATATCACTAAAAAATTGTTCGTCATCCCTACTCACATTGCGCATTATCACCAGCGAGTCGCTGAGGTACTTGGCCTCGTCCAGGAAGTGGGTGGCAAAGATGACGGCCCTCCCCTGGCGCAGGCGCTCGATCAGCTGCCAGATGTCCTTCCTGGCCTTGGCGTCCACCCCGTTGCAGGGCTCGTCCAGGATGACCACGCTGGGCGAGGCGATGAAGGCGATGGCCACGCAGAGGCGGCGCCGATAGCCCCCGGAGAGCTGCCACGAGGGATAGGACTCGTGCTGGCCAAAGTTGAGGCTCTGCAGGGTGCGGGCCACCTCCGAGCGGATCTCCTCAGCCCCGCCGCTCTCACCTGGCGGCATCTTGATCCGGGCATACAGATGCAGGTGCTCGCGAGCAGTCAGCGTGGGTATGAGGATATTGTCCTGCCAGCAGACGCCCACCTGGTGCTCCCCGGCCAGGAGGACCTTGCCGCTGCTCTGGCGGATCTGGCCGGTGAGCAGCTTGATCAGGGTGCTCTTGCCGGCTCCATTCCGCCCCAGAAGGCAGCTCACCTGGTTGCGGGCAAAGTCGAGGCTCAGGTTGGAAACGGCGCACTTGCTGCCAAACAATTTGGTGACATTGACCAGCGAGGCGCCCAGTTTATCGTCCAACTGCGACCGACTGACTTTTACAAAACTATAGTTATCTGAAAAATTAAAAAAAAAACATTATTTGAATTTCTAGTACCCCGAATTTAGGGAACACTTACTCTTCTTGTAACGCTGATAGGCCAGCCCAATGACCGCATAGAGCAGGAAGTCCAGGAGGAACATTAGCAGCGCCATGGCGCACTCGCTCCTCGCCGGACCCACCTGGATGAGGTGACCCGGGGTCAGACCCTCCTGCTGCAGCTCCATCCGCATCAGCTCGCCCCAGCCCTTGGCGAAGGCCGTGGTGAAGGACAGGTCCACCAGGAAGCTCTCGAAGACACTCAACTTGGCATCGAACATCAGCACAATGATGAAGGGACACAGGCTGATGAAGAACAGAAGGGCGGAGGCCACCGCTCCAATGTTCGCCGAATTGAAGAAGTTGGAGCACATGTAACTGCAAAAATGTACCATATATCAGATCTATTATTATAGGTCCTATATGAACTACTTACCAGAACGAAATCAGGCAAATGCCAAAGCTTAGGCAGTAGAACATCATGAAGAACCAGTTGGTGTAGCCCAAGATACCGCCACTGTAGAGCACCACACTGATCAGCACGAAGATCCCGCAGAGCTCCAGGAAACTCATCAGAGCCCAGGCCACCAGCTCGGAATGTGCCTTCAGGCCCATCGATCGCATTAACTATGGATTACATATGGGGGTTCTTTAATACTAATTAAATATTAAATCCCTTAAATAAAATGTTCTAGGTACACTGATACAAAATGGAATAGCATATACTATGTTTCTTTTATCAGTGTGAAAAAGAGGTGACCCATCTATTATTATAATCAGAGTCTCGGAATCTACTATATTTTTTCTGCTCACCATGCTATTTCGGCTCTCCCGCATCCAAATACGTTCTCTCACACAAAGGGCCACGAAAACCACCAGACCCAGAAGGTAGGCCACCTGGACACCTTGGGCCAAGTACAAACCACGTTTAAAGCTAATAAAAAATATTTAGGAATATTATTAAGGAGACAAAAAAGTAGTCGTGGTCACTTACACATCATTGAGAAAGGCGGGATAGGGAAATTGTTTGGTGTAGAATTGCATGTTGTCCACTTCGAATTTGTTTTTCTTGCTGGCATCCCCAGATCCGCCCAATCCTCCAAGCAAATCGAAGATTCCCTGGCGCTTGGAGCGCTTCAAAACATCCTCATTGTTTAGCAGCAGAAGATCGGGTTCACCATTTACCGCCAACTGTTCCGTGGTGACCCTTTCTTCTTCGGTGGTGACCTCAACCCCTCCCTCTTCAGGGGGCATTGTGGTGCTATCTTGATCCTCTGCCAATGGCGAAACCTTTTGGATGGCCTGTTCTGAACCGCTTCCCTCCAGACTGAGATCGAAATCATCATCGTCATCCTCATCGGTGTCCACATGCTTGATACTGAATAGACTGCTCAGGGATCGTCCGCTTTCAAGGGGGTCCGCTTCCGGCGCGAAACCCGTCTCGTTTCGTTTGTACTTGATAATGCCCAGATCGACCATCTGCTTGAGCTGAACGAAACCCCGGTGGTACTTAAGATCGATGACCATGCTGTCGGCGGGTCCGGGGAACCAGAATCTATTCCGGTTCTCGAAAGTCGGTTGCGTATTATCCGTGTCCATGTGCAGGCGATAGGAGGACTGCTTGAGAGCCACATCCTCCAGATTGAGGGCGGCCAAGAAGAGCTTGTTCTGATTCAGTTCGTAGGCCCTCTTCTGCAGCTCCTCCACACTCTCCACAGCCTCGAAACGATCCGCCGATACGCAATCCATGAGATCAGCCACGGTGGTAAGAATATCGTATATCAGCTGGTTGGTGCGAATATACTGGAACACCCGTTCGATTTCCCCAACATCGAAGTCATCGCCAACCAAACTCTTGACCAGCGGGGATCTGGCCAGCTTAAGGAGACTGTCGAAGGCCTCCTGGAAAGTGGCATTTGTGTGCAGTTTGGTGAGAATAGTGGCGGCGGCCCGGGAAAGTTGCTTCAGCCTGTCCAGCTCCTCGAAGGTGGCATTACTCTGGGGGTGAATTTAATTGAACATAAATATTATATAATATTACAGATAAAGATAAAGATAACCTACAAACTTCACCACGCTGTCGGTCGCCACATTGGCGGGGGTATATAGAATCCGACCCTGGATAATGGGCTTTATGGTGTTCCAGGTGAGTTTTCCTTGGTTGGTAGAGGTCACATCCCGATAGAGACGCTTGCAGTATTTGGCTAAGGGTTGGAATGGTTTTATTATAATCAATGCAAAATATAAACCAAGAATAAATAAGTATAGAAAAAGGTTTCACACTCCATAAATTAGAATAGTATGACATTTTTTATAGGATCATTATAAACTGTAGGCATATGATGGAACCAATATTAATATAATAAGCATAGCCCCCAAAACCATTTTAGCAAAATTTACAAATGCGAACTAAGCAACTTGTAAAATGATTAGAAAAACTATTGTAACATAAAGATCTCTGATCATGCTCACTTGGCCTCCAGTCCGTGGGGAGATCCTCGGATCGACGACGACGACGGTCTGGAGGCAGAGCAAGGTTGGCAATTTGCAGTTTAAGGGAATTCAAACAGGGGATATCCTCCTCGGAGGATTCAACTCACTCGGCATCGCATCGAGTTCCGCATCATTGGCTTGGCTAAAGTCCTCCGATTCCAGGATCTCATTGACCAGCGGTATGGTATCGGTGTTGGGGAAAGGATGGCCGCACAGCAGGACGCCCAGCTTTACGAAGGTCTCGCGATCTGCCAGAGGAATCAGTTGAGATTATCGGGTTTACAAGGGGCTTACACTTGAACATACTCGAGAATAAATTCTTGATGTCGAAACTGTAGTTCATCCGTCGCTCGATTTCGGGCACCAGGGAAATTATTTCACTTATGTTACCTGTAAGATAAAAACAATTGGTTTCTATAAGATGCTGGTCGACCAATTACTAAAAGCATCTAACCCCCAATGAGCTTTATTATCTGAAACTTTGGAAACACACTATAGATTTTTTATTATCTTAAAAAGAATGTTGTATGTACAGAGCTTTCCAATTTTAGGAGAACTATAAACTAATTACAGAAATATAAAGATGTTCCATTTAAATTTACTACTGTAAATAAAAGATACTTAGCTGTTTTTGGTTTTTCAAAATAATATGACATTAATTACCCAATTGTTCGTTATTCCCAACAATCCTAACATATTTCTGTAGAGTAAGAAATTAATAGCAAATAATGACTGGCATAAACATTTTATAAATTACCAGACTTGTGCTAGCAAAAATATATAAAGTAGTACCTAGTACTAATAAATTGTAATTGTCTTGAAAATGTATAGAGAAGTATTCAATAAATTTTTATAGGTTTTCCGACTTTGAAATCGTGCTCGAATAGGCCAAGTTAACAGCTCAGAAGTGGGAAAAGGATCAGGGTCGCGAACGCTGTGTTGTAAATACCCCTAATTGCACGACATGCTCAACTGATGCTCGTTGCCACTGGTTAACTTGGGTTAATTACAAGGTACTTACTGCGAATGATGTCGAGTCGATCGCTGGTGATCAGGGTGGTGATGGCCGACACAAAGTTGGCCTTCTCGGCCAGCTCCACGACGGCCTTGTGGAGCCGCTCGTCGGTCACGAAGGCGTTGACCACATCGATCACGGAGTGCAGACTGGAATTAAGGGTAGTTAAGGGTGGTGAGGATTCTTTTTTTTTGGGACTCTAAGATGATCTTACGGCGCCTCCTTCCAGTGGGAGTACTCCTCGTAGGGATGCGCCGGCTGGCAGCGGTTCTCAATGCTGCAGATGTAGGAGAAGGCGGCGGGCACCACCTGGTTCTTGGTGGGCAGCAGGCGGGTGGGGTACTGGCAGGCCGCCACCTCCTCCGATCCGTACTTGAGCCGGATCAGGTAGAGCAGCATGAACACCATCACCGGCCAGGCCAGCAGGATCAGGCTGAGGCCCTTCTGGCGCCATCGCACCAGCAGATCCTTGCGCAGCAGCTCCCGCACCTCGCGACCACTCAGGTGCATCCTCATGACCTCCACTCGCTTTTCCCACTTTTCCCGCTTTTCCCACTGGCGATCGCTGCTTCGGCTCGATCACTCGGGCATCTTTGTCGTCTGCACAGAGAAAATCAAAAGCACTGTCAATTTTTAACATCGTTCTTCATAGCTGATCCAAAAGCATATTTCAGTAGCTTAAACAAAAGTCAAAGATCTAACCAAATAAATATCTCCTATCGAAATGTCAAGGTGACGCAAAAAGTTATTCGCCTGATTTTAAATATGTGCTCGTGTGTTTCTAAATTGTTAATTATTTAGAAACATTATTTATTGTTAATTATTCTATATATAATGAGATGGCAAAGGTATATATTAAGCGATGATCGGGTATTTCTATACTTATTGTTTAGTATTCTGCTTTCAATGAGATAACCTAAAATTTCTAAAATATTTTTGCACATAACATTTTGTGTATAGAAATATTTAAAATGTAATGTTGTCTGAATTAAAATTGAAATGGTATGGGTAGGTACTAACCGATTTAATATTTTAAAGTTCTTGCCAAAAATATTTGTTAAGTTTGTAAGTATAAAACAATTGTTAGAATCATTAAAATATATAATCCAAAAGCATATTGCCTTTGATTTCTTTAACATTTCAAGTATCTTTATACTACTGATTTCGATATTTTTACTCCATTTGGCGGCGGAAGAGAGTCGTGTGTTAATTGTGCAGGCAGATAGGATCGCTTTTCTACGGATATCGCTTCCCCAGCATAATTAACCCCTGTTCGCATTGTTAACCGCCTTTGTGCCGCTTGCCGCGTTGCTAATTCGGGCTATTTAGTGGTTCGCCTTGTCGGCAAAATGCTTCCCGGTGGCAAACGAAGAGTTAAGTCCCTCTTTCCGCCCCCTTAACCCTCTACAGCCACCTCTGTCAGTAAATGCCATTTGTTGACAATTACTTTAAAGCGTGCTTTTGTAATTTGAATTAAATTATTCAGCGAATAGCTCTGAGTCACAACAGCTAAATGGACAGTCAATCAGTAAGCACAAGTGGAAAGTTAGCAGTTTCCTTATTCTAAACATGCATATATGGAGTGAAAAAAGTTTTAAAATATTATAACTGTAGACGCAGGAATTTTTCTATTACAAAACAAACTTGGCCTTAAATATGAGCCTTACCATATTAACAAATACGTCGATTATTGTTTGCACCTAAGATAACAACTTTTTTTAAATTTGGGCTTAATGAAAACAGACAAGTTAATAGTTAATATATATTCTTCGCATCCCTAAATCTATAAGTCCGTATGCAAATAAAAAAAATGCAGTATAAAAACAAAACTCATAATAATAAACCATACTTACACCATAAAATAAAAGCTAAATAATTTTATTCTGTAAGCTTACGGGACAATACTATTTACTAATTCTATTTAAGCGGTGATTTTACCCATGGGTAATGCAATTTTTCTTACAAGACTATATCTTTGATCCCCACCAAGGCTTAGACCCTCGTAAACTGGGAGATCGGCCAAAGAGTTATGGCCTTAAGCAGGAGCTCCACATGGCCGAGGTGAAGGTGCTCGAGATCGTAATGGCGTTATGGCGCCCAGCTGTCCATTTGAGTCAGTTGTGGATGAAAGATGAGCCGCATCCATTACCCGGCGGGCGATTTATGACCCGGACAATGTCGAACTTCGCCAAACCAGTTGCAAATCAAATAGACGTACAGCCAGGCAATAAAAGAGTGCTTATTCTTTTTTAACCATTTTTTGTTTGGTATGCAAAACCCGGCCCGCGACTTTTGATGAACGCCACCCGCCGATCTTGCCAAGATGCCAATCAACTCCAGCTCGATTGAATACAAACAATCTCTATATAGATATATATATATATGCATACCTAAACCGAGCCGCTGTGAACACTCTGACTTCTGACTTTTGGATGGGGACTGCAATCAAAGTGGGAAAATCTCGAGAGGCGAGACAAAAGAATATTAAGATGTGTGGAAATATAAACAGAAACTAAAATCTGGCCCAGGGTACTTCGACTTTTAATAAGCTGGCTAACACATTACTGAAACTTTGGCTATTAAGACTTTCAAGAAGCACAACTTAAAGATGTAAAAAATATATGTACAACCCTATGATCCCAATTTGAATATTATAAAGAATTTGCCACAAAATAATTCCAGTTTCGGTGATGTAGCAAAAACATAAACGACTCCAATCATTGTTTACAATAATTAAAACATAGATTGCTAAATCGGGCGTAGTTTTGCCCAGAGATAAGCTTTCTATCAATCTTGCATTCGTATTCTCGCCTTAGTTAATAATTCACAACAAACTAATCTGTTTTGTGTTCAAAATTTGTATTTGTTATTGATGTCTAGCTTTCTACACTATATTCAACTAAGGTAATATTATTATAATACCCTTTGGTTATTATAAAAATAAGAACTATTATAAGATTTCAAATTATTTACCTTTAAGCAGATCCAAATATATATTAGTTAGTTATTATTTAAATTACTACAAGATATATTAAAGCGAAATAAGAATATTGAAACAACAACTTTAAAGTGTTTCCTAATAATTAATACAATTAAATTAGTTTCTAAGCCTACCAAATTAAAAGCCAAACCGACCGGCAACTCGTTTGGCAAAGCCTATGGAACCAGATCTAGTGGAATACCAGATTTAGTTCCAGTTCCAAATCCACTTTCGGTTGCATTTGCTGATTAGTCAATGGCCTATAGCATAATGTTGCAGTCGAGCCAATGTCATCATCGGCGGCATTATCTAATACTTGATTGATCCCCGGCTAATGTTGCGTGAACCGATCGCTCCAGTTTCCCGCCGCCGGAAAACTGGGCCAACTGCAACGGTATTCTATATGATGCATAGTATATATGGTTATTTGCGATCGTGTTATCAGCTCAGTTGGGATTTTGTGGCCGATAATTACAAGGTAGTTTCTGAATAGGGAAAATGATGAACGACCGCGGCTTTAATTAACAGGTAAAACCACCCACAACTCTGCCACTCCATTCCAGTTTCAGTTCAAGGAAGATATCTGCCGTATGCAAATGTGTTAATGCCTGCGATTCCAGTGGCAATTAGACACTCCCGGCACGTAATCCCCCCAGCAACCAGTAACCAGTAGTAGCCCCCCAAATAACCATAATAACCAGATGTTTTTTCGCGTACTTTTCAGGTGCCTGCAAACCGAAACTAATACTTGCTTTTTGGCTAATTAAAATAAAGCGAAAATAAGCTGCGAATCAGATGCAGTTGCGAAACGGGATTTTGTGGCGATTTCAAGATTCCCTTTACTTATATATCAAATAAAACTCGTTTAGATCACGTTTAGTTACTCAAGATGCAGATGAATTCCTGGAATTACCCCAGACAAGCACTTAAGTTCGTTCTAAGTCTTCGCGGAGATACCTATTTAAGACCTCGAGACCGATTAGATTAGAAGTATTGTATAACTGCGTTTCAACAGGTTTGTTCCATCACTCGTTTTAATTTAAAACTTGAAATGTTCAATTAAAACAGGACAGATTAACACGGTATTCTATAAAACACGAAACAAAGAAAAATATATAATTCTTGTTTTACTTATGTATATTAGGTTATTAATATCTATTTAGTAATGTAGGTGTTATAAGACGGCAACAACTGTTTCTTCTAGTTGTAAATTCTATAGTTAGTTTTGAATAAATAAATTCCACAGGTTTTTTGATGTGTGAAGTGTTATTCCATTTGCATTTGCCTACACACATACGTTCATCACAACTGGCCTCAACTGACAGACGCACTAATTCAGGTGAGAACTTGACCCCCTGGTTCTCCTACCTGAAAACCACCAATAACCAATAAAATGAACACAGAAACAAATTCTAAGATCTTTTGTAAAATACGTGTGTAAAAAAACATATTCATATAATTGTTCCAGCCATTAAATGGAATATATAATATATAATAGAAAAAATAAAAAAAAACTGTATAAGTAAATAGCAAATAAAAAATGTAAAGAAAAGAAATAAATAAGCTCATATTATTATCATTTCCAAAATAAATATTGTAGACCTTCAGAAAAATATAGAAGTAAGGAATTTTTCAATTAACAAATACATAGAAAAAAATAACTTACACAAAGACATAATACATATATTTGTAATTTCTTAAGTAAAAAATGTTTGCTGTTTAAAAAACAATATAGAAGGAAACGAGTTTTTCTCTCTGTGCATTCTTAGCAATCAGCATAAGCATAAAACTCCGCCAAACGACTGCTAACTGCCGACTTGAGTGGATTCTAGCCGCAATATATCATCGATCTATTGGCTAACTCGGGTTTCAGCGCGACCTTGACCATGAGTCTTCACTAATCGCTAAAACTAGCAAGTCTCGCTAAGCGAAACGAAAATAGTGGTATATCACCGTACATATAAGTAAGGCTAAACAGGTTTGTTGACAGATAAACAGATAAGCTACAGTGATCCCCTTACCCTTTAAATGGCTTGGTGTAATGCACTTTGTTTGGATGATTATCCCACTTAAATGTAACATGGAAATCTTTTAGTCTTTATCCCCCCCTCCAAGCACCCATTTTTTTGTTCCGGGCAAGCTGATTAAATCGCGTGTGGTCAAGCAGTTAAAATCGCACGCGTTTACAGTGCAATTTATGCACCCATTTATATCTAGGTATTTCAACTGCATTCCATCTCATAAATACATATATTGTATTTTGTATTTTTTTTTTGCATTCAATTCACATATTTCCTGGCATTTCTTTTATTAATTTCTTTAATTTTATTTACAGTTTTCAGTGCACTTCGACATGTGCATTCCAGTTCATTAATACATTTATTCAAAATTGATTGGTATTTAATTTCCTCTTTTTTCTGGCTCAAGCTTTGACATACATAGTTTGAATTCTGACTTTTCTTAATTAAATTTAAATGATTTAAATAAATCATTTACTGTTACCTGAAATAAGTATAATTTAGTAGAAACTGTAATATAATAATTTCAATAATATTGCATTAGTTGCAATGGTAGTTCCTCTCCGACTGACAAAAACGCGATTGCCGGCAGTGAAGCGTTTTAAAACGCACGCGTTTTCCTGCCCAGACTTCTGATTTTTGATTTTTGATTTCTGATTTCTGATTTTTCGACTTCAACTTCAAGTTGGTATCGTATCGAACCACTTCAAGCCGCCCGATCAACCGATCAGCATGAGTCGACAAGAACCGGCGCAGACTTGGCTATAATTATATTCCCAGTCGCATGTAGATTCTGCCGCATATTTTATTTATAAAACCCATTCGGCTGGCCATAGGAAATGCTGCTCGCTCTTTATTTATTTATTTATAAGCGCTAACTTGTTGCTTTTTCGCTTTTTAAGCCTGATCAGCAGCCAGCAAGGTCGCTGCTTACATGTGCAAAAACTGGCAATGCAATTAAGTCTGGATAAATAACCAGTCTGATAATGGCGCTCAGGGCCTCTGGAAGCGGTATGCTAAAGATTTTATGGTAATGCCGGCGATAATCGACCGACGCTCAGGAAACGGAAGACGGAGCAAGAATTCTAACTAAACTTCCAGCCAATATATTGGCTTATTTATTGTCCGCAAGTCACAGTGAAATAGAACAATAGACTACTAAGAGCTGCGTTTTGTATTTAATTTTATCTACCGGTTAATTTATATGGTACTTATTGTATGCAAGGTGCTACATTAGGATCATTTAGATATGAGATACCTTTTTATTTTAATTTTAATATAATTCTTTACCGATTAATAATACAATTTAAATGTCAAATAATACAAATCAGAATATCAAAATACTATTTTTTGACTCAAGCAAACTAGGTTTTTTGGCAATCATTTTGCGAAATAAAGTCAAAATAGGGAATGTCATACCTCGTTGAGCTCGTAATTAAATTCCCAATCGATTGGCATTCAAGCCCGGAAACTTTAATTTTTGACTGATTTTCGCAAAAATAGACGATGTTACCCCTTATGAAAAATGTGAAATTTAGTCAAAAAATAAATTCCCCGGAATGTGATGGGGATCGGAAGCCTAGGTTGTTAGCTGCTCAAAACAGTTAGTCTTTCAGCTGTGCGCCTTGTTTTGACCAAGTTACGACTGAAAAACTGCAAAAAAATATGTTATTTTTGTCTGAAATTCTTCTACCTATTTTTTTGACCCAAGCTAACTAGGTGTTTTTTGCGAAATAAGGTCGGAATTGGGAATGTCATACCTCGTTGAGCTCGTAATTAAATTCCCAATCGATTGGCAAAACATAAAGTAAAGCCAATATAATCTGCGATAAACTCTGCAAAAAATGCATTCAGTACAGTAATATATTTTTAAATTATATTAAAAGCTTAGACAAATGTATATAGCTTACATTTTCGAAAAATTCTCAAAAAAAAAATTTAATTTTCAAAGCCATCTGCTATTTTGCATCACACATCTAGGGTATACATTTATGAATATCAAATAATTACCCAAGTGCATCTGAGATGCTAATGCATCCTAAGTTGATTCTTCTTCCCCGCCTTTGTTTCACATGGCTAATTGTTAGAAATCTCACACTTCGAGCTTTTGTAACTTTTAAACATTAGATTCGATTGCCGGAAAAAATCCATGACGGATACCCTCCAGGGAAAATGTCCATATACACTTCACACGTGATAATTACTTGGCTATGCTCATTACAGATCCCATGCTTTAGATGAGTGCCCTGCTTTTAAGGTTCTGTTAAAGCTAGTATCATATAAAGTATCATATTTTTAAACACAAATAAAAATAAAAGATATAAACAATGATATATTAACTGCTTAAAACGGAACCACCAACTCAGGATTTTAGGATATAAATATAATAACCCTTTTTACCTGCTATCTAAAATTTGTAAACATTTTTTACAAGTATAAGTTTCAAAATTGCAATAAAAGTACTGAACATATTTCTGTGTGCTTTCCAAACAATTTATAACAATTTAGGGTATTCGCATTTCCATTTGTTGGTTTTTTCTTTGCGTTTTCACTTTCATCGCTTGTTGTTGTTATTGTTTAGCCACCTCTTTTTTGTACCGCCCATTTGGCGTTTAACTACATAAATTTACAACTTTTGTTGCCATGTTAAATACAGTATTTCGTATGGACAATTTGTCCAACTCTTTTGTTTTGCTCCGGACTTTTTGTTTTGGCCAGCCCTTTTTGACCAGCAACGCCAAAAAACGTGCCAAGAAACCTCAAAAACCAGAAACGTCAGATACCAAACAAAAGCACAAGAAATGCACTCAAAAAAATTAAGATCTATTGGATCTTTAGTTAATTAATAACACGTAAAAGCAATATTTTCAAACTATATTTTATTTGGGTTGTTACTTATTTAGGCCAAGTCTAGATGAAATAAAATATCTGTGAGTTTAGGTGAACATAATCTTTTTTAAACGTGAATAAATTTATTTTATTTGTTATTGGGAACTAATGACGAATTCAGAATTTAATTATCATTAGTTTTGTTTTTTGTTATTTTATAAATAATATTTAAAAATATAATTTTATATTTAAAATAATAACACCTTTAGTTAAGAACGTTGTAAAAATGTTTTTATATTTTCAGAAAGTAAGTACTGTATACTGACTTCAAGTCCTAGTCATCACAAGTGTAACATTAAAAAAAGTTTATTTTAACAGTGTTCTTAGACACCCTTTACCTAAATTTAGTATAGATACATAAATTATTTTAAAGACTACAACTTAACTGTGATAATATCAAAGTGTTTTCAAAGTAAGTGGACTTTAATTACTGTGTACCAAAATCGAAAGCGACAGCCATTAAAAACAGCTGTTGCAGCTTCGATTTTGCAATTCGCTGCAGTAACCAATAAATATTTAGGAAGTTGTTAAAAACAGCTACAATAACAAGCGGAAAGGTAAAAAATTGGTGACTTACTAACCCCGCTAAACGTGTTGTTGTTCTTCTTGCGTCCGCTTTGGGTTCTTCTTCGCAGGTATTTCTTTTATCTGGTTACCTTTTAAAGGTTTTTCGGTCACTGCAGTTGTTTACTCCACACACCGTTCTTTTTCTTTTTAGAGTTTTTACTCTTCACTTGTGCCCTCTCGCTCGCACATTTAGCACAGTTAAAAAAAACGGCAGAAGATTTCGGTTTAGTTTCTGTTTTGTTTTGGTTTTTGGTATAAAAAGTACCGCCTGAGACGTCCGCCAACAAAGCTGGCCGCAATTGAACTGAGCTTGACTAAACGCGCTTACGGAAAATTATTTAATTCCGCTCCCAGTTTGCCGCTGCCGACGTCAAAAAAAAACGTCGTCGATCGTCGATCGCCAACTTCCAACTTCGTTGTTGTTGCGTGGGGGCGGCAACATGTTGCCCCCGTCCGTCACACCAGCAACATGTTGCCCGCTCTGACCATGGGCGTGCGCGAGGGGGTTCGAACGCAAGCTCCATAGTGACGAGTGAAACGAGAAATCACATGCCAAATACCATTTTTGATTTCAATTATTATTCAATCAAGCATTCCACTTTGTTTTTGTACAACTTGAGTATCGCGAATTCTTTAGATTTGCATACATATCATGTGATTCCATTTACAATAACAAATATTAAAAAAAAAATAGAAAACTTTAGCAGCAGCTAAAGATATTCACGAAACACGTTAAAGTAAGTCATGAATGCTAGCAATCAAGATTTCAGCTTTTCCAAAAAAAAAGATTTTACAACTTGAGTCGCGAATTCTTTAGATCTGCATACATATCTTGTGATTCCATTTACAATAACAGATATTTAAAAAAATTTAACTTTAGCAGCAGTTAAAAATATTCACAAAACACGTTAAGTCAGTCATGAATGCTAACAATCAAGATCTTAGCTTTTCAAAAAAAAAAAAGATTGTATAACTTGAGTATCGCGAATTCTTTAGATCTGCATACATATCGTATGATTCCATTTACAATAACCAATATTAAACAAAATAGGAAACTTTAGCAGAAGCTAAAGATAATCACAAAGCACGTTAAGTCAGTCATGAATGCTAACAATCAAGATTTTAGCTTTTCAAAAAGCCCCATTAAAAACACCCCTATACGCCCCTGCTTTTAACTGTTCTTTTGTTTCCCGCTTGCGTGTGCGTGACACGCAGTCAAAAGCAAAGCTGGATTTAATTAGCCCTTCTTTTCGGGGGCTACTAATTGCAGCCCTGGGCCATCAGACAACTGTACTTATATCCAATGAAATGCCAAAATATATGAAAACCCTTCCCGAAACACCGAATCCACGAATTAGTGCCAATTTCGAGAGCCAGTCGGCCGTGTAAAGAGGGCTATAACGCTCGCACTTTGTACCTGGACTAGGCTAATGGATCGGAACCCAGGAATATGATATAAGCACGCCAATGAGTTGGCAAAAATATGAAGTTCCTGGCTAAAGATTTCTAGATTCAAGGGAGTCAATAATTAAGGTCGATTGAAATGTTATAAATAAATGTACTTGAGGGTACTATTAACTTTGACTACAAATACACTTGTTAGGTTTATGAAAACTCAGACTAAATACCCCTGAATTCTACTTGTACTCAATACAATTTTTTGAATAATTGCATATAATTTCTACTTTTATACTATGACTAAGTGAACTTATAAGCTCAAATATAAATGTTGCTTTTTTTAAATATGATAAGTATGACAGTATGTATGAGCTGGCAAAAAATCTCAGAACAACTTATTACTTTAAAATAATTTAATGGTAATAAACAGCGTGATTTTATATTAATTCAAAGGTAGTTAATTTTTGAAAGATAATTTCTAGGAACGCGAAACACCAAAGAGTGCAATCAATTGAGAAAACAGACTCAATGGAGGTATGATATGAATATATAAACCACAATTCCAGTGCCTCCAAACCGTTATTATCAGAGAATTTAAATCAAAACGATTCTTTCATAGGAAACTGGATACCGGGGGACATATGGAAATTCCTGGGGGAGAGTGCAAACAATTGTCAAGTGCTTTTGAATCTAGAATCAAGACGACCGGTGATCTGCGTCACCAGCCATCCAAATCCACATCCACATCCACTCGTTTGGACCACGTCCAGGTGGCCATGTCCCCATGTCCCCACTTCTCCACTTCTCCCCCGGAATCATGCCAACCAGAACCGTTCTCGTTCTCAGTCGGCTCTCGACGTCCATGTCCACGGACCCAGAATGTCCAAAAGTTTCGCTTGGCTGCGTATCAGTTGCGCATAATGCCCAAAGTCATTATGGCAGAAATCGTAATAAAAAAAACTAAACGCTCAAAATGCTGAAATTTAAATTATATATCTGAATTATGAAATTGTTTATCGGAATAAAGCGAAGCGCAGAACAAAAACGGCCAACAAGCGATGACAATCTGGAAACTAAAGTGGCATAAAGTTAAGCCAGAGTAATTAAATTTAGTAAACTAGCCCCCGAGACAAAAGAACAAAGAACTATGATCCATAACGCAATCTTCCAGATAAAATAAATAATTATATGTGGCATTAGATAGGACATGAAAATATGTTGAAGTACTTTTAAGGCAATCTATTTAACTATTAAATTGTTTAATTGTACCTGAAAGTCTTTTGTCTCCTTCTCCTTGATACCATTCCGGGTTCATTCACTGCCGATTTCCATTAAGCCGAAGTAATTGCTATAGACTTGCTCCGAAATGAATATAGATAGGAAGTCGGTTGACTCAGCTTCTGCTCCGGCTGCCACGTGTTACCGCAACACCCCACGCCACCTCCCACTTACGGCACGCATACGACCCCCTTGCAATAGAGAAGGGTTAATGGGGGAAGTGGGCGGTTCAAGTGTCGCACGCTTAACTCAATCTCTACTTAGCTGCTTTCCAATCAAGCAGCTTTTCAGGCCCTTGACTTCCCCTTCCATAACCTATCCATTTGCTATTTGAATACATTTTTTAAATCGGAAATTACTTAATGAAAAGTACATAAAATATGTTTTTATATATGTAATATATTCAAAGTATATAAGAGGGCATTTTTATCAAAATGAAATCGGTTTTTATTCATGAACATCGATGTTTACTTATATCACATGTCTGAAAATTATTCTTTATAAGATTAATATAGAATATTTGTGCGATTGACTTATTATTTACATGCATGTTTAGCATTTTTCGGTATCAAAATGGAAATATCTGATTTCCTTCTTTTGATTTTTCCCTTTAAGATTTTAATTTAATTTATAGAAGAATGGAAACAATATCAACAAATAATATTTAAAATAAAAACAAAAACTCCATTTTACTGGAGGGGTTATAAAATCGCTTATTTAAAACCCGTATAAGCCCGCATGTTAACTTTAAGGCTTTTTGTAAATGTATACAAAATGATTCAAATGAGTCCCTGCAAATGTCCCCTTTTTCTTCAGTCTTTGAGCCATCGTACATATTGCTATAAAAATAGTTAACAAAAATGCTTTGCGAAGCTGATTGTTTTTATAGATGATCGGGTGCTTTGCGTTCAATTCGACGAGGGGATGAGCTTAGTGGGCGGCGCCCTTTGGCCCCGACAAGGTCACGACTGGAGCCAATCAAGCGCTGCCGTTTGAGCCGGGGTCGAGAGTCAAGCGACAAAAAATAGAAATAAAAATAAGTAACTGCCAGAGGCGCTAACAAGTTTCAGGTGGCTCAGAAAGGTGGATTCTGCCGCTGTCTCGGCGTAATCACATTTCGCAGTTGTCAATAGAAGGGGCAGGCATGTACTTATAAATCTTTATATGTTACTATTTGCCGAGTTGGACAAACAACAGCCAGGAGGGAGGTGGCGGGAGCCGACTGAATGCCACTTAAGTGCCATTATAAGACTGCGATTTGCAATATAGACAAGTCATGATTACAGTTATGTCCACAACCGGTTTTTGTTTTCCTATTTTCTATAGAGATATTGCAAAGATAAGGCGAATGCATCTTACTGCTGCAACAGATTGAGATACTCATGCAGGACCTTCTCCTCCTGGACCAACGGCAAGTCCAGGTAGTCCATATCATTCTGACTGATGTCGGCGTTGAAGCGCTCATAGGCCTTGTAAGTCTCTATCTCAGAGCGAGCATGCTTCATAACCGCCTCGATGAGGGGCGATGGCGGAGCAGTCTGTGCCCCAATGGAGGCGTTTGAGGTGGAGGGACCATCCCAGTTCTGACCTTCGATTCCGGCCAAGCGGCCAACACGCTCCAGAGTCTCCTTCAGCTCCTCCTCACTCTGGAAGGCTCTCAGCAGGCTTTCGATGGCCCGCTCAATGTTATTCGATGCGTTCTCGAGGGCCACGCGCGAGTTGTCCTCCTTGAATCCCAGCTGGAGGAGCTGGAGCAGCTTCTCCTGGTCGCTGGTGACCCTGTTGCGGGGCAAGGCAGCACGCAGCACGTCGGCTTCAGTCTGCAGCAGTTCCACCTGAAAAAGGAATATTCGTATAAGCAAGGTGTAAATAATTAGAAATCCCCTTAAGCATGTTTCTGTACTTTTCTAAAATGTTTGAATCTTTTTTAAACAATAAGTATGTGGTCTTTATATTTATAAGCTAACCAACAGATAAACTCACCGCTTTTTGTAGATCATTTTTGGAGCGCTGCAAGGCGACGGTAGCTAGTCCGCTCTCGAATCCCATTTCGGTAAGGGTGCACACACTGCGCGGATTCACCCAGTCGCTATCGTTGGCGCTGGAGCGCATCAAGCGGCGCTGCAGGGCACGCTCTGCCTTGGACTGCTTGCGGGCATCCTTGAGCTGCTGCCGACGCTCCTGGATAAACTGTACAGCCAGCTCAATGTTACTGCCGCCCGAACAGGAGCGCAGGGCCAGCCGAGCCTCGGCGGGCTCGAACCCCATCTCGACGAGGAGAGCCAGTTGATCGCCGTTGATCTTGAGTTCCCTCAGCAGGATATTGGCCGCTTCGAAGCGCTCGAAGGCCTCATCGCGGCGATTCTGGTGGAACATGACCACGCCCTGGAGTAGCTGCAGGCGCATAATCAAAG
This sequence comes from Drosophila subpulchrella, assembly GCF_014743375.2. Taxonomy (NCBI): domain Eukaryota; kingdom Metazoa; phylum Arthropoda; class Insecta; order Diptera; family Drosophilidae; genus Drosophila; species Drosophila subpulchrella. Next base: position 27,374,193 of record NC_050613.1, on the reverse strand, counting down.
CCCTTTCCGGACAGGCCTTGCCCTTCATGGAGTACAGTCTCTCGAAATTCTCGCCATAGCTGCGACGGAAATTGCGGCCGCAGACGGCCAGCCGTCGGTCGGCATCCGGCAGTTGGGTCACGTTCTTTAGGCAGAGATAGCACCACACTATGTCCAGGTTGAGCAAAGCATAGTTGTCCACCGACTCGAGGAACTGCGAATCGCAGGTGGCAAAGGACTGGTCGGCCTCCAAGAGCAGGAGCAGAGCCTCCTCGTAATCTTCGCGCAACATGGCCGCACGGGCCTTCTCGCAGAATCCCAGGCCGAGGAGCAGGGCGCGGTTCTCGGCCGGTGGCAGAAAGACGGGACTGCCGTTCTGGTCCTCCATCTAGGGAAGGGTAGAAAAATACTGTCAAAGTCTGACCTCCAAATGTCGATCTACCCCAGGATTAACTCACTTCAATGAGACGGTTCTGGGAGGACACCACTGCCTGGACATCTGCCTTGATGCGATTGATCCTTTCGTACAGGGCCTCGCCGCTATTATCCCCATCGCCCACGATCACAATCAACTGCTGGTTGTTCCTCAGCAGCTGGTCAGCCAAGGAGGCATTGCTCGACACCACTCTTCCGGCGGCGATGCACTTCACGTGCTCGGCATTCGGCATCTGGAGCTTTTCGGCTATGGCCGCCTGCAGGTCGGAGCCCAGGGAGTTGAGGTCGCACTTGATGTCCACCATGGTGGCGCCGCTGTGCTTGTCAATGCGGCGAACCTTGAACGTGGCCAGTCCGGTGGAGCTGTACTCCCGGCGGGCGGCCAGCTTGCGAAGCGCGTTCTCCTGCAACTCGGTCAGGATGAACTTGCAGCGACACAGGTCGAAGCCCATGATGTTGGAGTACTCCTTGGCCAGGTTCTGCAATGGGTAGTTACAAATATTAACACATGTTTTTTGAACCACTTTCACACAAGCAACTACAATACTTATAAATATTATATATATAACTATTTCAACCATATTACTAGCTTCTGGTGGTCGGAGAATCGTATAAGTTTATAAATAGCTTACATTGTACATTTTTATACTTTTTTAAAGCCTTTAAAATTTTTTCTTCAAACAAACTTAAGTTAATTCACCTTCTTGTTCTTGCGGTTAGTGAATATTTAGAGTTCACTTTAACATGCTGAAATTGGAAATTATTGTTCCCCTTCCTTAAGAATTCGCGGTATTATTTTGTTGAATTAATCCTGCTCTAAAGAATTCGCGGTCTAATTCCATTTCTCGCTCTAATTGCGAAGTTCAATTGAATGTTATTGGATAAAAAAAAAGTATGTATACGTTTTACAATTTCTAGGGTATATAAAATTCGAGCTGCCAAAGATTTTTTAAAACTGAATAGTAATTTCACCACACGTGTGACATTTTGAATTTTGAATTCCTTAAGAATTCGCGGTATTATTTTGTTGAATCAATCCGTGTGATAGAAGTTAGTTCCTCTTGCTCTAAAGAATTCGCAGTTTAATTCCATTTCTAGCTCTAATTGCAAAGTTCAATTAAATATTATTAAGTAAAAAATGTATAATGACACATGTATAGCATGTATACGTTTTACAATTTCTAGGGTATATAAAATTCGAGCTGTCAAAGATTTTTTAAAACTGAATAGTAATTTCACCACACGTTTGACAAACTGAGTTTTGAAATTGGGCTGGTGTTAGTGCTCTGTGAGATCAGAAGGTAAATATCCATTGGGGGATTACGTATGTACCTCCAGGGCGCCCTCTATGCTGCCAAGATCCTCGGAATAGTACGGCTCCTCCCACAGCTTAACGCCCTCGGATTGGAGGCGTGCCCGAACCTGGATGAATATATTGTCGAGGTGCGACATTTTCGATCACAATGAAGATGACGATGCAGAAAGTTCGGCGAAATAGCTGATACTGCACAATTATATAGAATGGAACGTTAAAGTATGGACCACGTCACAAAGCAAGTCATAATATTTACCCAAAAGATGTGATGTTTTTGTTCTTACACCGCGCACATGTGTTCCTGGGTGCAACAACAAAGAAAGATGCGCAGTCAGCGATTTCCGCGTTTTTGCCCTTGCCTTGCGTTTAGCAAATTACCAAATAACAAATAACAAACTAGAACTGATTGAAAAACTTTGCGAGCAAAATCTATACAAAAAGAAAACACGAACACAAATTAAAGGAAATTCAGAACACAAATAAAATATGTTATTGTTATTTTACAGTTAACCAGTGTGACCGCGTTGTCATCGATAAATAATACCGTCCGGCTCTAAGATATATACCAAAAATATTCCGAGCGGCCACGCTAAAAATCAATGTTATCGATAGTTTCCATCGGCAGCTATCGGTTTTAAAAAACAAGATTCAAGAACAAAACGTTCTCAAATCAGGAATTTTGTTAGACAAAGTTTTCCCCCTTGGTGTACATCCACAAAACTTCTACGTTTTTATTTAGTATAGTTTTTTTTTTAATTTTCCCGCTGCTGCGCGCTACAGTTTTATAGCAGTTAGTGTTGAACGTAACTAATCGATACTAATCGATTTTTTAAATTTAAATTTGAAAAAGAACAAACAGGTTTTTTATTAGAAACAATTTGGTTTACATGTAAGTTATTTATTTATTATTAAAGATAGAGAAGTTTACAAAACATGTAAGTTATATTTTTGCCTTTAAAGAAAACAGACCTAATTTTTATGTGTTTCAATATAACAAAATATTAAGTTTTTGTATTAGATTATTTTCAATTATTTGCCATAGTTGTAATTTATTTGATTATCCCACAGCTGACGCTGCGGAGGACCAACCCCTGGTCGGTCGGTTCCACCCGAGCTCCTCCCTTATTTCACCCATTTTCCAGGTGGCAGGGCATGCCACGTCGCACCTGTCACATTTCGCCGGTGGTGGTGAGTGTGTCTCGCGCTTGCCTCACCTGGAAATTTCAGTCACTCGCACACGGCTAAGGAACGCACGCCGTTTGAAAAGATCTATTCATATACATACATATATACTGCTGATCCCTAAGCCGATCCTCCGATGAAAACCCGCCAGCTGCCGGCGACCATGACGACGGCCTCGTTCCGGGCCAAGCAGCGGGATGCGGGCGGGAGGCTGGGCGGGATCGGAATGCCCTGCGAGCGGGAGCGGAAGCACGAGGCCGCCAAGCGGGAGCTGGAGGAGCAGCAGAAGCGGGAGCGTGCCTTGGCGGCGGTGGCAGCGGCGGCGCAACGGGTGCGCCTGCACAATCGAAGGATGGGAGCCATCGAGGCGAATCTCGCGAAGAACAGGAGGATGCCGCTCGCCAAGGGGATCACCAGGAATGCGGGACTGGGAGGAGGACCAAAAGTCACTGCAGGTGGGCCTATTATTTCAAAACAAAGTAGAGCCAGCTACACAAAAGTATTTGCCTTACATTTTAGAATTTTGGAGACAGTTTCGATGTTTTCTTTAACTTAAAAAAATAATCTTTTAAGAAAATGGTTTTTAAAGTGGAAGCTAAAGACATTTTTTCTAAAATTTGAAAAGCAGGGCAAATACTGTTTTAAGTGTGTAATCAAATTCCCATTTAAAGCAATAGCAGTAAACCTCTTAAATTTAAATTTTAAGAGCAAAGCATATCATAATTTTGTAGGTTTATTTTAATACTAACTAATAATGGCCAAAAATTAACCAATTTAAATATGGAAATATTTTTATTTGGTGCCTTACATTTTGGTGTAAAAAAAATATTATAGTTAATATTAGTATGAATTTACCCCTGCTTTTATAGCTGTCGCAAGTATTAAAAAAAAATTGGTGTTTTAGGCTCGCCCAGAGAAAAGTAACCCTCTAAAGTTCCAAAGCGTGTTGATTTTTGAAGAGTTTTAAAAAATGTGGTACATACAACATTTTCTAAATAACATTATTTTTGTGATTCTGGCGATCATTAGGAATCAGAACAGTCGGAATTTACACGGGAAGACTGGTACAAAAAGCAGCTCCTGCAAATCAAGTTCAGAAGAGGGAACCGGATGAGTACGATATCAAGGCCGATCGCCTGAGACAACAGCTGGAGGAGCTGGCCGGCTTGTCGGAACCGGAGTTCGAGGTGAAGTTCCGCCAGTGGCTGGACCAGGAGGGGATTGCCCGGGAAATGCACTCGCACCTTCGCGTGGAACTCATTCACTGCTTCAATAACACGGCTCTGGGTAAAGTTTTAAAAGGAGTAGATACCCCAATTTTATATGATATAACCTTAAATTGCGTAAAAAAAAGGTATTATATATATGAACTTCCATTGATAGTACCCCATTTTTTCCAGGTCAGCTCTTGAGCAAGGCCGCCGGAGTGCAGATGGCCCACTCGCACTCGCTGCTCCTCTCGCCGCTGGCGGTGACCCTGCACACCCTGGTGGCGGAGTTCCTGCACTCCCAGAACTGCCACTTCAGCCTGTCGGTCTTCTGCAGCGAGACGCCGCATCGCAACCGACTGCCCGACTTCCGCAGGCGTCCGGAGTTCCGGTTCCGCGAGGAGGAACTGCAGCAGGTGCTGACCGCCGTGCTGGGCGGCGAGGAGACGCCACCGGACGCGGAACTAACCCAGATAGCCTGGGCCCACTACGAGGAGGACCTGGCTGGCCAGACGCAGTGCCTGCTGATGGCCCTCATGCGATCCCTGGTGGAGATCAGGAGACCTGTCCAGCAGGAAAAGGAAAAGGAGAAGGAGAAGGAGAAAGAGGAGGAGCAGCAGCCCGTACCCGTTTCCATGCAGGATTCCGGCTGTCAAACGGAGCCTTCCGCCTGCCTGGAAGTCCGTCCCGGTGTGGACACCTCCAAACTCTACCAGGCGGAGGAGAACGAGCTGATCCTGGGCGCCGACGGACGCAGTGTCTTCGTGGGCGGCCGCGTCTCTCAGTCGCTGCACACCGTGGAGCAGAAGATGAATCAGCTGATGAAGAACCTCCGGCAGGTGGCGAAGACCTGTGCTCCGCCCATCGAGGTGATGCCCACCACCAGGTTGGAGGATCTGCTGCGGCGGGAGCTGCGCGAAAGGGAGCGCCTCCTAAAGACCGGCATTGGCTTCGATCCCGCCAAGACAGCTATTAAGCTGGCGAAGCCCGTGGAGAGGGAGAACACGGTGGCCTGTGCAGGGAACCCGAACGATGAGGTGGTCGAGTCCGAGGTGGGACCCATTCGCCTGCCCGTCCTGGAGGTGGCCCTGCCCCGACTGCCCTACCTCCAGGAGGAGCAGTTGGCCAGCCTGGCCGTGATCCGACAGTCCGTGGAGAAGGCCCATAGGAAATCCATCCAGCCGCAGGGCAGAATGTATGTGTCCATGGAGCGCATTGAGACCCTCATGGGCGACGTTTGCCTCTGCGTCCAGCTGCTGGGCAACCTGCTGAACCTCTGCATGGAGCAGGAGCATGCCGTGGGCATGCACAAGGGCTTCAAGGCGGGCTATCGCGAGGGTTTCGGCCACGGGCACTACATGGGTCGCCAGGAGGGTCAGAAGCAGGAGCAGTTCGACCAGCGGAAGAGGGACAAGGAGAGGCCACCGCCGCCCGAGTTGCGGGAAAGCGCCGTCCAAGTGGAGGCCAAGCCACCGGCCGTCGCCAGTAGGGGCACCCAAACCTCGAGAAGATCGACGCACCATGGGAATGCCCACACCCAGACGAGCAGGAGGCACCTCAGGGACGCCTCCAATCAGGCCAATCTGCCGCCGGAGTCGTCGCATAAGTCCTACGAACAGTGGATCAACGAGATGCTGCACACCTCCAATGGCCAGCTGTTCCTCGAACGGGTCGAACTCTCCCTTGTCAAGGCTCTGGAGCTGCAGAAGGCGCGGCTGGACGAGCTCTTCCAGGTGAAGCTGCGCCATCAGGCCGAGATGCTCCGGCTGAGCAGGCGGCAGAACTCCTGGCGGGTGAGTCTCTCGAGGGGATCGGCCCCCGAAATGCCCCCCATTTATTAATGCCCAATATGAATATCCCATCCAGACGCTGTGCAAACGAGTGGAGGAGGATTCGCAATCGTCGACGGAGGCACGGGAACTGGTGCAGAAGATCTTCCGGCTGCTGGAGCACTACGAGACGCACCACCAGCAGCTGACGGAGAAGATCCAGGAGACGGAACTGGCGGCGGAGCAGGCGGCTCGCTTCCTGCCCCTGTGGACGGACGGAGATGGCGATGGTGATGACGCTTCCAGGAACTGGAACTCCGCGGCGTCGACCACGACCACTTCGCCCACCAATGGAGAACCCGACTCGGCTCCTCCGCCTAAGAAAGTTGGCTTTCAATTCCTTGCACTTGGTCCTCCAGGTGGAATACCAGTTGCAGGCGCTGTTGTGTCAGTGAGTCGTCGCCTCTCCGTCCATTTTGCAGCGGATCCTGTCCAGCCTCCGGCGCCGATCATCAAGTCAAAAGCGCCGGTACCACCTGTTAACATTCCCGCAGGATCTGGCAGTGATCTCCCAAAACCCAGCGATACCAAAACTTCTAGTTCCCGAAAAAATTCAGCTGAAAACATTCCCAAGTAAGCTACTTAATTTATAATTTCTTGTAATCTCCATTCGATCTCATGGTTTCATCTATGGTTTCCAGAGATCCTGCTGATCCGAGAGGTGGTGCCTCTGCTCCTCCACCAGTGCCTGCTCCTCGGGATCGCCCAACGCCTGTGGTCCCTGCTGTGCCCTCCACTGCATCCATCTCACCTCCAACTAAGCCATCTACCGGATTACCAGCAGAACCTCCTGCTCCTTCTGCTCCTCCGAAGCCTTCAATGCACTCCGTGGCCACCAATACGATGGCTCCTGTGCCACTGAAATTGGCACCACTCAAGCCATCTTCTAGAAAATCACCAAAAGGTCCAAGCTTCGAGGAGGCTCTGCAAAGTGCCAAGTATGTTTTTTTAAAATTACATTTTTCGATATTTTCACAAGCTATTTTTGGGGTAGTACTGAAAAAATATTATACAAACGGATAGAAGAGATATAGATAATATTAAAAAACGCTATTTCAAGAGCATCATGCTCAAAATGGCTTAGTTTTAACCGGACTATTCTGCGTTCACTCTCAAAAGTTTTACTCAAAAGAGATCCTTACATTTATACCTATATCTTACCTATATAATAAAATGTATAGTAAGCATAACTAAAGCTGATTCCTCCATTTAGAAAGCGCATGCTGCAGCTGGAACAGGAGAGCGACCTGCTGGAACACAGTTTCCTCACCTACCTGGACAAGGCAAAGGCCAAGACATCTGGCCACAAGTCCAAGGAGGAGCCCCCGAAAACCCGAAGGATTCGCTCCAGTTGCCTGCGCGAACGGGAGCAGATGAGCCGCACCCTGGACGGCTTTCGGGATTGGCATCGGCGGGTGCGCAAGGAGGATGTAGCCAGTCTGGCCCAGCTGGAGGAGCTGCAGCAGCAGCGTGTTATACCCGGTGCCATGTTGGACTCCAAGGTCTCCTCGCCGCTGTGGCTGTCTGAACTGGAGGAGGGTCACGAGCAGGACAGCTATCCCTTCACGAACGCCATCTCCGAGGCGAGGAACAAGCTGCTGGGCAGGATTATGCCGGAGGCGGGGGATTGGCTGGCGGGTCTGCCATCGAAGCTGCCGGATGCCCCGAGTCCCGTCAAGCCGCCGGAACTCACTGCCGATCTCACGGGCAGCAGCAGCAATGGTGAGATAACCCTGCTCCTCCAGCGGGCCAAGGAAGCCCTGGGCCTGCAGACGCCACATCCGCTCCTGGACAGCAGTAGCAGCAGCAGCAGCAGTGGCAGTTCCAACCTGGGATTGCCCTCCTTGGGGGCCGGCAAGTCACCGAATACGAAGCTCCAGCAGTCCATGGCCAAGATGCAGCTGCTCTTTGGCGGAGTGGATCCGATTAAACCAGCCGCTAACTCAATCCCAACCAGACGAGCGGACCGACCTGTGAGTGCACCCATCGCAGGATCGGGAACGGGGTTGGTGGAGAGCCTGGTGCTTCCACAACGCCCTCACACGGCGCCCACTCTTCACACAATCAGCGAACAGGTGGAACCACCCATTCTCCAGCTGGATGTCTCCACGTCCAGCTCCTCGCAGAGCAGCCTGCCCGGCAGAACGGCGGGCGAAGCTTTCGAGGATCTGGTCGCCAGCGCAGTGGTTGGTGGCCAGCGCCTGAACGCGGAATCCAGCCAGGAAGTCTCCTACAGCCAGGCCTTCTGGAAACGCATGAATCTGTGAGATATACCAGGAAAGAATCTAAAAGATATGTTGAAAAAGTACACTTGTATATATAGTTAGTGCATTGAAATATAGAATATACCCAAAAAGGTGACCCTATGGCATATTACCTCTAGAAGTTCGAGGTTTCAAATATAGTAATCAACATTCAAAAGTATAATTTGTTATAATTTATGATTTGTTTATGATAGTAACTTTGGTGGCCCTTTTTTATTGTTTTTCTGAAAGGTGACCACAACTTTCAGAATCATATAACAATTTGAGCTGGATTATTATACTCTTACATGTTTTTGTGGTTTAACTCTCTTATTACCTGATAATCTGTCTTTCAATATTATATTGAATGAATCTGTGAGATATTCCAGGGAAGAATCTAATAGAAATGTTGAAAAAAACAGTTGTATATATAGGAAGTGCATTGAAATATAGAATATACTTAAAAGGTGACCCAATGGCATATTACCTCTAGAAGTTCGAGGTTTCAAATATAGTAATCAACATTCAAAAGTATAATTTGTTATGACTTATGATTTGTTCATGATGGTAACTTTGGTGGCCCTTCTATATTGTTTTTCTGAAAGGTGACCACAACTTTAAGTATCATATAACAATTTGAGCTGGATTATTATACTCTTACATTTCTTTGTGGTTTAACTCTCTTATTATCTGATAATCTGTCTTTCAATATTATATTGAATGAATCTGTGAGATATTCCAGGGAAGAATCTAATAGAAATGTTGAAAAAGTACACTTGTATATATAGTTAGTGCATTGAAATATAGAATATACCCAAAAAGGTGACCCTATGGCATATTACCTCTAGAAGTTCAAGGTTTCAAATATAGTACTCAACATTCAAAAGTATAATTTGTTATAATTTATGATTTGTTTATGATAGTAACTTTGGTGGCCCTTTTTTATTGTTTTTCTGAAAGGTGACCCCAACTTTCAGAATCATATAACAATTTGAGCTGGATTATTATACTCTTACATTTTTTTGTGGTTTAACTCTCTTATTATCTGATAATCTGTCTTTCAATATTATATTGAATGAATCTGTGAGATATTCCAGGGAAGAATCTAATAGATATGTTGAAAAAGTACACTTGTATATATAGTTAGTGCATTGAAATATAGAATATACTTAAAAGGTGACCCAATGGCATATTACCTCTAGAAGTTCGAGGTTTCAAATATAGTAATCAACATTCAAAAGTATAATTTGTTATGATTTATGATTTGTTCATGATAGTAACTTTGGTGGCCCTTTTTTAATGTTTTTCTAAAAGGTGACCCCAACTTTAAGAATCATATAACTATTTGTGGTTTAACTCTCTTATTAGCTGATAATCTGCCTTTAAATATTATATTGATGAATGAATCTGTGAGATGTTCCAGGGAAGAATCTAATAGAAAAAGAACACTTGTATATATTGGAAATGCATTAAAATATAGAGTATACCCAAAAAGGTGACCCAAATGGCATATTACCTCTAGAAGATCAAGTTTTTAAATATAGTAATCAACATTTAAAGGTTTGTTATGATTTATGATAATGATATGATTGATACCTTATAATCTGTCTTTAAATATAATATTTTATTTATGACACATTTTTTGATCGTTTTTCTTTCAATTACTCACAGTCTAGAGACCCCAAAATACCATTCCAAATAAAACCCATTTCGATTTGTCGGGCCAAAAGTGTGCGCATTTATTAATTTTTAAAGACCTATATCCGATTAAACCACGCCTAACACTTGTGTATATTTTTGATAAATTTTAAGTGGCCAAAAATGTGCGCTTACATCTTCCAATTTTTTTTAGACCTGTTGAGACCAACTATTTTTTTTTTTGTTGTTGTATATATTTTTTAAATAGTATTCTTTTACTTTTGCAATAGACATATATTTTTTTTTGTCACCTTACTTCCGAAAAAAAAATTTCAGCTTTTGGTTTCTGTATGGCTTACATCCGAAAAAAAATTCTAGCTCTTTGGTTTCTCTTTGGCTGATTGATAGTTACTATTATGTTGTGGGTAGATTAGACGGCGGTGCCGTTGATGACATCGTAGGGATCCCTGTTCTGGCCGATGCCAAAGAGACTGGCATGGGAACGCCGACGCTCCCGCTCGATCTCATCGAGATCGAAGGCATCGCTCACATAGCTGGACCGCCGCTGCTGATCGTCGAATGCGTAGCCGCGCTGGAATTTCGGCGGTCCAGAAACGGGGTTGGATCCCGATCCTCCAGGTCCACCAGTTGCAGCCGCCGGAGTTGGATAAATCGGCTGCGGATTCTGCTGATAGCCAACATTCGAGTAGTTCGACGGAGAGGATGGTATCGCCGTGGGCCACTGCACCTGACCCTTTGGTGGAGCCACCTGGGGCAGGGTCAAAGTGGAGGACACGAAGAGATTCTGGCGCTGCAGCTGATGAAGTGGATACTGCTGATACTGCTGCTGCTGATTGAGCATCAGCTGGGAGAACCTCTGTTGACTGGCGCCCAGGGGAAAGCCCTGCGAGGCCAGCGAATCGGACGACTGCCGCAGGAAGCAGCGCGGCAGGGTGCGACTCTGGCCAAGATCGGCCGGCGGGGGCAGGGGCATGCGCATCCCCATCCCCGGATAGCCACCCACCAACGGGTAGCTGGGGTCCGTGTGCAGGGACAGGTTGGAGTTGAGCCTGCGCAGCGGCTGGCCCAAGGAGTCCACGCACATGGACGTGCGACGCGGCACCACCAACTGGGCATGATCTGCATGAAACCATACAAAATATAGTTGATCATGTCTAATTTAATTCCGGTTATGATAAAGACAAACCTATCAAAAAACGGCATGCCTAAAAATTACAGGATTTACTTAATATTCACAAGTGCACACAGAGAAATATCAAAGAACATTGTTCTTGAATTGAGAACATTCGTTCTTAAAAACCGTGTAAGTACATTTTGGTATCAATGTTCTCAATATTATAACGAAATGGTGAGAACATAAAGGTTAAATTGAGTTTACTTAACAACTTTTAACCACAAATTAAACTTGATTCGAGCAAAACAAAAACATTTTTAACTTAAAAATGTTATATTTTTAAGAACATTTTCAACTCATATTGAGTGTAGCATTGCAAAATGTTAAATAGATAATGAAAATTGCAACGGAGTTTCGCCAATGTATTTATCATAAAATATTGAAGTTCTAAAACTAATTCTAATGAATGATTGAAAATTATAGTAAGTAACTCTTTTTAGTAAAGACTCGTAGAAAAAGCGAAATAAATTCTAGATATTAGAATAGTCCCTCACCTCCCACCACATAGAGATGGTCCTCCTCGATGCGGTTGAACTGCTTGAAACCGTGATCATCCCCGTCGGCATCGTCGTCGTCATCGAGATTGGAGACCTTCATGGCCTCCTCCCGCTTGGCTGCTCCCTGCTCCTCCGGCAGCTCCTCCTCCTCCTCCGCCTCCTCACCGCCGCTGATGTAGTATATGTTCTTCGGCTTGCTGCGCATCCCGGCCCGTCGGCAGAACTCCTGGAAGAGCTCGTCCTTGGTCTTCCGCAATCCTCGCTTCAGGCCGCACAGCCGCGACTGATCCTCCAACTGGGTCTGCGAGGATGTGGGCTTGCTGGAGGACGAGACGGAGATCTTCGTGTTCGTATTGGTGGCCATGTTGCGCTGCTGCTTGCGCTTCATTTGGGCGGGGTTCGGTTCCGGAGCCGGGTATATATCCGTGGCGGTGGACACGGATCGGGTTAGGGGAAACTCCTGGGGCAGGTCGGCGAAGAGGGGGGGAGCGGGCAGGGGATCGGGGTCGTGGTCGGGCAGGGGAGGGGGCAGGGGAGCGGGAAGGGGAAGGGGCAGGGGGAGGGGAACGGGGACATGGGTGGAGGACACCGGCGCCTCCGTGCAGAGCTCGTTCAGAGATTTGGCAAAACTGCGCGAGTGCAGATTGCACTTGGACACCGCCGGCTTTTCAAAGTAGAAGCTAAGCAATATACATATTTGTTTTATCAAGAAATAACTATATTTTCTTTCTAAAAATTAGAGTGTATACTCAAAAAATATTTGTCCTGATTTTTAGATTTTTTTAAATTTCAGAAAAATGTACCTTAATCGAAAACATTTTTTAAGAGTGAGTAATTTTTTTAATTTACAGAAAACATCGTTATAAGTTCCCAATTTCTAAAATTCGGGGCAAATATTTTTTTTGGTGTACGTATTTGGCTAGTTTTAATAAAAATAAAATATAATCTTGGGTAACTGGTTCTTCATACTATAATACTTTTTTGTTATTCATATGACTTTAGATTCATTTTATTTTAGGCAAGATTTGACTTTTGATTTTAATAATGGCATTTAAAAATTATAATTTTAGTTCATATCCAAACTTTGCTATATGCCTTAAAAACTCCTTTATTTCTTACCGCCTCTCAAAGTCGTTGTGTAGATAGAGATTTAAATTCGATCCAGCGTTGGGATGTTTGCGACATGCTGCCGGAAGGGTTTGGGTCTGTCCAAGGTGAGCCATCTGGATACCGCGGCCCGCGTCGTGGACCTGGTGGAGGCGGGCATTGGCGCCGCTCCTCAGGATTCCGTGTAGTGGCTGTTGACCCTGACCCTGTGCCTGGTGACCCTGCTGACCCGCTCCGCTGATTGCCTCCTCGCTGGAGGTGTTGTTGCCGCCGGGCTGCTTGTAACGCTTGTAGGAATCGCTCAAGGGATGCTGGCCCTCCTTGAACTTGGCATGGATATTTGCCACACTAAAACAGGGCAGCCGCTAAAGAGAAATGCGTATATTATATATATATATATGACGAAGCAATTGAAGTTTTAAAAGAGCGCAGGCTAAGTTGCAGCCAATCCCGAAGGACTTATCCGGCGACGCTTGCAAGTTTGCTGAAAGGTTTCTGCAGTCAAGCGGGAGAATTACGAATCAAGAGGTTGCCAATGCGCCCGGGGATTTAGGAATGCACTTACACAAAGATTGGTAATCCCCAATCATTAAGAACAAACAATATTTATACAGAAAAAGCAAACACCATTATCAAGATATTTCAGTTAATCATTGAAACAATGTACTTTCCCATAAAATTCCAAATTATTAAACAACAAAACTAATTATACAAAAAATCCACACAACACTTTATAAATATTTTCTTTAACAAAATAATTATAAAATGGAAATCACTACTCCCCATAATAGGTATAATACGTTACAGAACTTGTATTCTACCTATAAATATTATTTTTAATTTTCTTAAATTGTGGAATAGTTTGTGAATAGTTTAAATAATAATAATATGACTGCCCAATTTGGTAGCAAATCATTGAAGCAGAAAAATATATATACCTATGGTATGTGTACAAAAAAAACCTAAGAATATTTTTTAGATATTTTCGAAAATCAATATGGTACGGCTCTATGTATCTACCCAACACAAGGTATCTTATTATAAATATAATTACTGATTGGCTTAAGATTAGTAAAATTACTCACACTATAGTAGCTGACCTCCTGCAAATTGATGAATAGGAAAATGTTGAGGACACCAACGAACTCCGTGATGATAAACCCGAAGACAAAGAGGAAGAAGCTCTGGCCATAGGAGACCTTGATGAGGGCGGGCTGGAGGGTGGAGCGCGGTCTTAGTTTCGAACCGATTTCCGCCTTCAGTATGGATATATAGGCAATCAGGCCGATCAGCATGACGAGACCTGAATCGAAGCATAATTAAGGGATTATAGCCCCTTGGACTTAACACGCCACCTACCGCTAACAATAAAGAGAATTCCGGCGCTAAAATAATATAGATTGTTTTGATGCGAGCATGTGGGTATTAGGAAGATTATAAAGCTGATAACCAAAAATACACCGGCAGCCAGGAAAATTGGGCAGGACTTGGTGACGGTATCTGTAAAAAAAAAAAAAGATGGTTAATTTGTAATGAAACTGGCTTTTCACAGGCCAAGAACTATGCTTTTCATCGGCGTTTGTTCACTATAATAAAATATTGCCCCGCTGTTTTCCATTCTTTTGCGTGGGCTTTTAATAAAGGTACCACTTTTTTAGCCTAGCCTAGTATTTTTTGACTTTTCAGCTTTGTTTTCCTCAATCTAGGCCCTTTTTGGGTTGTCAGCAGGTGACAAAATATCCTGCGGCTAAGCAAAAACACGTCGAAATAAAGAAAGGACCTGTGCAATAAAAAATCCCACTCAAAGCAACTCGCTTTTGGCCGACTTTTTAATAGTTTTATTTTCGGAATTGTCACCCGCGGCCAGTTTAAAATTAGTTTTTGAGCGCCAGAACAAAACAAAATTAATGGCAATATTTCATATCGTTGGTCAATTGTGTGAAAATTAATGAAATTCCGGCAGTGGCACTGGATATTGGTACTTTCTGTCGGACAGCGGGAAAGTTGATTTGGATTTGGCCAGAGCTATGAAATGTGGGCGAGAGTCTTATAATAGATATTGAAAATGTTCGCCTATTGTCATTTACCGCCCCATCCCCCTGGCAGGACCACAAATCATAGGGACCAAACTTTGCCGACGAAGGCCAAAGGCCTTTAATTAAAATTCATCCAACTAAAGTTGTATTATGTGCAAGTGCGTTTGTGGGCCAACAAACAACAATAAATCAATTTCAATTTGGCCCAGTCATCTGAGGGCACCAGATGAAAGGGGGGAAACGGGGCGAGGGGAAAGGCATTCACCTGTTTAAATGCCAAATGCCAGTTAAGCCCATTAAGGCTTAGTTGAATCTTAAAACGCGGCAGCCAAGATTAATTCATCAAGCCAGAAGTCCATCAATTGCAATTGCACACGAAGAAAAAAATTGATTTTAGGGATGTAGCTACTGTGGGTCGTTTGATTCTTTGATCATTAAAATACCATCAGCATATTATTTTCCATAGAGCATATTCTCTTATTAACAAATTATTATTTATATTAGGCCAAAATACGAATGAGCAAGAGAGGCAAATATATTTTACACCATCTTAAAACAAACAAAAATGTGTAAGCATAAGAAGTATATTAAAAATTTATAATAAGAGATGTGTACTTACAGGGTATTGCTGCCGTTGAGTCGTGTGGATCCGGCTGATAGCCTTCGTTGGAAAAGTAGTCTATCTTAACGCAGTTGTACGAGGAGTCAATATCTTGGCCTATAAATAAACAAAAGCTGATTACTTTACAATTAAATGCATTGTTGATATTCCCACAATAACACAAAAGCACTGCCGCTTTAATGGAAAAAGAAAATATTTATGTATGTAATATTATTTTATCAGTGCTGCCTGATTTGGCGTGTGAATTGGCTGAAGGAAGTTAAGTGATTATATTTCATGGATTATTCTATTAGGTTACATTAGGGGATTTAGCAACAAACTCATTAAGGTACCCCACGTTTAAATTGGTATCAAATAACTTAAGTTATCGGATTGTAGATATGGAGTTTTGGGTTACCGTTCCGAAATTCAATCACAAATTCATTGAGGTATCCCACTTGAAAATAGGTTTCATGTAACTCAAGTTATGGATTGTAGAAGTGCAGTTTTGGCTTCCCCTTCTGAAAGCCATTGTAAATACGGAAAAATCTTACATGAAAATGGGTTAAAGTTTCGAGCCTCGTTAAAAAGTAAGATTTTAGTGTAGATTATTAGAGAATTCAGTCACTAATTCATATCCAATAACTAATCAGAATCCAATAACTCATTATATAAGTGCATTTTTAGCTTTAACGGCTTAGCCTGTGCACTGATACCATTAATATTTCCTGATTTACTTTATATATCTTGAGATATTGTCAAATGCCCATGTATGTAATGGGTTCGAAACAACCCAAAATTGGAGCTCCAAGTAGTCTTGACTTATCAGAAAAATAAAATTAAAGGGACAACCGTCAGTGTGGGCCCATAATTGAGTGACTGACTGACTGACTGATTGATTGATTGACTAGCCGACGGACTGCAGTTTAATTTGGCCAAATATAGAACAGAACCCTCGGGCTGACGTCGCCGTAGTTATTAAAACCGCAAAAATCCAGGCGATGCGCAAGCGTCATTGTTCCTCATTCGGTCAGAAAAGGGGCCAGGACGCCACAGGACACCGCAGGACACCAACTCAAAAAAAAAAAAAAAAGAAAATATGAAACCACGAACCCAAACCGAAAAGTCCAACCACTTCAGGACACATCCGTCTTCTTTGTCGACGCTGGCAGAGCTGCAAAGGAAACGGAATGCGGTTGTGCAACACCCACCTGGCAGACTGGCGCACAATATCCAGAGACTGGACTTGGTGTACTTGGTGATGTAGGCGCCATCGTCCATGGCTTTGAAGTTGGCCGTCCCATTGTAGTTGGCATTGGGCAGCTTCTCCTCCGTGAAGAGCCACTGGGGTCCGGCCAGGGCGGCGATGACAATGGCCACCGATATGCTGCAGGAAACGAGCGGAGGTAAAATCAGACACTTGCCGAAATTTTAGATATTTTTCAAATATGGGAACCACTTATTATTACACATAATTACTCCATTTCTTGAAAAATCAAGGAATATACCTGCGCAATTATTTAACATTTTAAAATCATAAATGAATAGGTGGGTATTTTTTCAAAACTAATTTAAGGTTATCTGAAAAACAAAATGGTACTTTTTATCTTTGCCTGTAATTGATGTTCTAATTATTTAATTGTTACATATATATTTATATTTTATATTATATTATATATTATATTTTATATTATATATATTTATATTTCCTATCATAACATTTTTTTTTAATTATTAACTGTATTTGATAAGGGAAACTGAATAAAGTTTCCTGAAGTTAATGCTGCCATTATTTCAATGGAAAATTAGTATTACTTTAATACTTCTTATTATAAATTTTTATCTATACTTACAAATTTTCTTAAAACCTTAAAGAGAATAAGGAAATTTGAAAAGTTATAATCGCTCAGTAAGGTAAACTACCATTTTGGCTGACCTAAAGCCTAGTTTTTCAACGATGTTTTTTTTTTCTAGCGCTGTGGGAGAGTAGAGAAAGTTGCATTCTCTAAATCAAAATCGATGTGGGTGGTGAGTGGGGGGGGGGGGGGAGTTTGGGTTTGGAGTGTAATCAAGGGAAATGCCTATCCCAGGTTCTCCGGGCTTTCCAAAAATTGTGTTGAGGCTGCTGATTAAAAAATACTTCAACCTGTTTTGTGGTTCGGGTAGGGGGAGGGGTGGATTGCCAAAAACGAGGCCAAAAATCCACAAAAACAAAAAAAGTTAATGTGCACGAGGCCTCCCAACCACCCACTCACACACACACACACACACACACACACACACACACGCAGTGATATGCAAATAAATGTCGCCACCCAAAAAAGAGGGGCGCACAAATAAAATTGTTGGCGCTGAAAAATGTGCGAAAAAGAAGAATTGGATATGCGAATAAAAAAGGTCAAAGGGTGGCGGGTATTTTTTATTTTAGAGGGATCGTCACCTCGTCGCCCAGGTATTCGTGAATACATTCATGAGTGCACTCGAACGCCAATATTTGCCCAATTCGGCAACGAGTGTACTCACAAGTGCAGAGATGGATTTTATGTGTTGTTATAGTACTCAATGTTGTTTTTAAAAATTGCCAATTGATTTATGGATCTTCAGCACAAGCGGACACACAATTATTTAAACGAATAAAAGACATATTAATTATGCGCTCTCAATAAAGCAGCTATAAAGAGTTAATTCGGCAAACATATGGACTTTATTAAAAGTCATTTTTCAACCAGCTTTCTTGGTTATGTTCTTCTTTTTTGGTATTATTTAGGAACACTTAAAATAAAATAAGTAGGACCCTTTTTGATCGCAGATGGCTTTGACAGTTCATTGACATTTGATAGTTCACTAGTTTCTCACTTTAGTTCCGTATTTGTTTTTGTTTGCATGTGGTGACTTAAGTGTTTAGAAATATATCTTAAAATAGTTCGTATAATGCGCAGCTTGTTATCGAATCGCTACAACAATAAACGCCGCGACTTTTACGAACGTTACGAAGGTGAGTCTTCCGGTTAGGTATGACCATACTCATTATAGACAGTTTTCCTGCATTTTTAGCGGCTAGAGAACTCCATCCCAGTTTGCCGCCCTACGAGCGTCCGGCGGAACCAGCCGAGCTGCAGGTCTTTAACCCCAACACCACCCAACGACGTCATCTGTCCTACCGCCAGTTGGCCAAGTTGACGCAGGAGCAACTGGACAACGACACCTGGCTGTCCAGCAGCCAACTGTCCATTGCGGTGCGCCGCGGAATCGAGGGAAGAAACCACAAGGTCCTGATGCCCCGCTACAATCCGGAAAAGGCCACCCATGAGTTTAGCCACAATGGCAGGGCACGACGTGGTCGTCCTCCAACGGCAGCCACAGTAGCCAAATTCGCATCAGATTTTGCTGTACAAGTCGGTGGAATTCGCCCTCCTGCACCCGCTGACGATGACAGTTCGTCGTCGTCGTCGTCGGAGGAGGACTTCGAGGTGGTAGAGTCCCCCAAGGAATCGGAAGACACGGATAGTGAGGGGCCTGAATCGAAGGCAGCGGTGACCAGAAAAAGATCGAAAAAGAATTCCAAGAATTCGAATAGTAACGCCAGCCAAAACGTTACCCAGAACATTAACCAGAACGTTAACCAGAACATAGGCCAGTTCATTAGCCAGTACAACAGCCAGATCGCTAGCCATAACGTTAGCTTTAACCAGACTTTTAACCAGAACTTTAGCCAAAATTGGAACACAAATTCGTTTCACATCCAACATTCCAGCCAATCGCAGGTCTTTTATCGCTATTCCGACGATGACGAGGACTACAACCCATTCGGGGGGGCGCCCCATCAACCATCTTTTCGCTCTTTTATTTGCCCGATAGAAAGCTGCAAGCAAAACTTTGAACTACGGTGAGTTTTTTAATTAAATAATGAGGCCTGCCAGAACTGCAAGAAAATTGTCTTGCTTTAGATTAAGATCAAATTATTTAGGAGAATTTTTAAAAAGGTAAATTTGTTACCAGCCAGTTTATCACTTGTTTTTACCATTTTTAATTTATAGTAACAGTATAGGAGATTATTTTTTTTCAGGGTCACAAATAAGTAATCCGACTGATATATATTTTGTATATCCCCTTTTAGCCGCACTTTGTACAAGCATCAGCGCGAGGCCGGGCACCACAACTGGTCACACAAGTGCGCAAAGTGTGGCCAGGTCTTCCGCACAGCGGGCTTCAAACGCATGCACTCCCCCAGAGCCTGCGAGCGCAATCTGCTGAAGTTCAGAATCTCGAAACCGAATGAAGTTAAGCAACTTGGGCAAAGAACAATGCCAGAATAAATCTGTCCTACCTCTCTCTCTCACTTTTACTGCCATCCTGTTACACGGTGAAAAAGTATTATGATAGAACATTTAAGTATATTGCCTGTAAATATAGTACTTATTGTTGAAAGATGTTCTGCTGTTCTTCTGTGAAAAAATCTTAGCCTTAAAACTATAAAGATAAATAAACAAAAACATACAATTAATTGGTTCTATTTTGGTTTTTTCTAAGGATTCAAAGAAAGTGTAGTTAGTTGAGTAGGTTTCACGTACGTTATTTTCCCCGTGCACTTTCGTGCGAAATAGTTTGCGAACAAATTAAGCCCACTTTGCAGTGATTTGTGTCGCTAACACAATTATTTGTCAAGCAACAAGGATGAAGGAGGCGCCTGGATGTCTGGATGTCCCTACGTCCCGGTTGCTCCTGTGACAAGGACGAGCTGCCATTTCCCAGTTGCGGAGCACGTGAAACCTGTTTCCTCAGTTTCTTTAAAAATAAATGGAACGGGCGGAAATTGTGTGTGCGTCTTGTGCAGGAATTCAAGCTGCTGGCACTCAGGCTGTTTCGCCATCGGTTTAAAGGATTCGACTATTTAGTTCTTTCCCTGCAGGAATTTCGAGCATTTGCCTTTGCTAAAAATCTGTGACACTGGACCCTTTGGCTCTCCTGCGAAAAGTCACCCACAAAGGGCGCCAAAGCCTTGCTGCATAAACAAACACTCGAAACTTTGCTACAAAAATAAAATGCAATAACTGGGGTAAACAATATGTTGTAAATATATAAATATTGAAACATTCAATACGCTAACTCGATTTTTCTGGGAACCAACATGCATATCTGTTCAAATTAGTGAATATATTGAGGATATCAGCATGATAAAAATTTTATATTTATAATTTCTCCCATAATTATGGTCACATGACACTCACTTAACTTTTCTCTGACCTAAAGCATATCGGTTAACATTTATTTTTTGAGTTCTTACTTTTTCGGTTTGTTGAAATTTGAGCAAAACATTTTTCCTAAAATTTCAAACACTATAACACAGCTTAGAGTGTTAAACAAAATATAGCAAATATTTAATGGAACTTTTATTTTTAAAAATGTTTTTGAGTATATCACCATATATTGTATTATGATCCCATACTAACCTGGCTGCAACAGGTGTGAGGAGCCACAGGTAACTTCCGTGGATGCTGGTTATGTTGCTAGCGTCACTTTGAGGATCGGTGGCACCAGCAACTCCACTGGCCAGGCCATGTTGCTGCTGTTGCTGCACATGTTGCTGTTGCTCCTGCTGTAGCTGTTGCTGCTGCACCTCCTTGGCTGCCTGATGGCGACTCAAGGAGGCCACCTGTCGCTGTTGCTGATGCTGTTGCTGCTGCTGTTGCTGCTGCTGCTGCTGTCGTTGGTTGCTGTTGTTGCTCCAGTTGGGATTGCCCATGCTGCTGATGTTGTTCAATTGCAGATCACTGATGCTGCCTGCCAGAGAACTGAAACCTGTGGCTGGTATACTGCCGGAGATGGTGTTGATCAGGCCAGTTGGCTGATATTGCTGCGGTAAAAATCGCTGGCCCCGCGGCAATGTTGCATAGGGTGAGTGGGGCAGGTGTGGCTGCTGCTGCTGCTGTTGGTGCTGCAGCAACAGTTGCTGCTGCTGTTGCTGCTGCTGCTGCTGCGATGGATGACTGTGCTCGATGGACGCACTGGTGGTCAACTGGTGGATGCCCAGCGGCTGCCTTTCGATCGTGTTGCAGTTGGCATTCGCTGGCCGTACGTTGTTGTAGGGATTCTCGCTGTTGATGCTGTGCGTGGAGGCCACGCGAAACACATTGGGCACCGAAGGATAGTCCCTCATTTTTGTTTCAATTTTTTTTTTTTAGCTAACTTCACCAAACTTAAACCAAAAGGCAACACAAAAAAAATAAGAAAAAAACTAACGAATCTAAACTCAATTCAACACTTTGAAAGCGCGCCAAAAAAGGGGATTTGATCTAATTCCTGGCTGGCACGTCCGCTGCGCTGAAGAACTTTCACTCGACTAAGGGAAACGTTGGTCCTGGCCAAAGGACCCAGCTCGGCCATGTAAAACGAACCGACAACCGACAACCGAATCGAGTGAGTTCGGCTGCTCCGGATGATGATGTTGCTGCCGTGCTGATGATGTTGCTGCTGTTGCTGTTGCTGCTGCTGCTGCTGCTCACTTGCGATTATAAAACACAGCAGCCATATTTTATCTCCGCTTTTGATGGTCTCCATTCCACGCCTGATGGCCATCGCCAATCCTTGATTCGCTGCTTTCTTTGGCAGACCTAAATATAGCGGCTATGACCAATGGAAAATTAACTTTTACATTTGCACAGCCAGAAAAACACAGGCATCTCGAATTTCAGGCTGCGATTGGGCAGTCCCTATCAATTATTCGGAATATGAAAATTACAAACAGCATATGGCCAAAATAAATGCACTGAAAGTGGACTAAATTGGGAATGAATGTGTAAACTAATGTTGTAAATGATTGTTTCTAGTTTAAATTAAATTATATGCCTTTTCTGTATAAATAGAATGATTTAAATAATACTTTAACACCTAAGAGTAACTTTAAAAGTAAAAAAAAAATAGTTTTTGTTAATTGAAAATTATTTATATTCTCTCGCTGTGTAGCCCAATGGCCACCAGGAGTAGCAATAACAACAACAAGCAGACGTTTGCAACTTCCGTTGTTAGCTAAAAGTGACTTCCGGTCGCTTGGGGATCCCCACTGTCTGTCTGTCTGTGTGCGTGCTAGAGTATGTGGCTATATCCTTTATACATCTGTGTGCAGATGCAGACATGGGATATGGGATATGGGATATGGGATATGGCCATACCCGCTGTTGTTGTTGCACTTGCCTGCAAATCTAAGCATTTATTGCAGCCCCAGCTCGTTTCGCTGCAGCTCTCGTTTATTTAATTGAATTCCCACATGTGATTGAGGTAAGTTCGTGCCATGATTGTGCCACATTAAAAGGGTATGGCCAACAATGCCCCGGCCCCGGCCCCGCCCACCAGTCACGCCCACCGCCCAACCGAAAATACTCAGCCCACTTCTACTTACACTCCGTTTTTGCCTTAGAGCACCTTGTTAAGTGCACCTTGTGAAAGTGTGGAATTGCTGAGTGCAGGCACAAGAGCAGTTTGGAACAAAAGCTGAAGATTAAGCGGCAAATCCACACTGAAAGAAAAAAGAAGCGGTTTTTTTGATAGCTTAGAAAGACCAAAAGTATTTATTGCATACTTTTAGACACCTTTTTAAAAACCTAAGTGATTTTAAACACAATTTATGGATGATTTTCAAAATCACTTATATGTCGAAGTGCCCAAAAGTATGCAACAATATGTTTTGAATCTAAAACTTAGTTTCAAAAGGAAGTCGTAATTTTGTACTGCCTACTTGTAAACACCTTTTTTAAGAGTTTTCAAAAGACTAGACTAGACTATAAGGCACATTTTTATATTTTTTATCAAAGGTTTCTAAAAGTTTGCCAAACTTTCGATTCAAATGGATATTCCTGTTTTTGCACTGCATACTTTTAGACACCTTTTCATACCATTTTTATATTAAATCTTAGAAGATCATACCCATGTTTTCCTGTGCACACTTTTTGTGGCTGCTTCCAGCTGTCGACGGAGTATTATCAAATATAGAGACATACCGAGAAAGAGTATTTCATCAGAATTGGATTGGATATTGGTGAAAAGTATGCATATGGAAGGCACATGTAATCTAGTAAATGGAAAACAAAAGCTGCCGATTATTGCTGGCAGAAGACGTGCTATTTTTGGCCATAAGCCGAAAAGCCAAGGACAAAGGCAATTAAGCCACCTGCCAGGAACTCAAAAACCGTATGATATAGATTTGATTGGCAGAAGATCGAGAAATTTCACTGGTAATCAGGCAGAAAGGAATTTTCATTTTCGGCAAGGCACAAAAGTTGATTTCATTGGCTTCAAATGGGAACTGTTCATTTTCATTTAATAAAACCAAATTCCAGTGAAAAGTATGCTATAACCTTTTTTTTTTTAGCAAAGTGAAGTGAAAGAGTGAAAAGCAAGTTGGTTCGTAAGCCCCTTTTAAAGTTATATAGGGTTTTGTGTTGCATGACTTTAAAAGGGGCTTACAAACTTACCTCTTGCATTTTTTAATACTTTTCCTACTGATTAGGGTAATTCGTTTAGTTGGTAAGCTCATCAAATAATGCTAAAAAAAACTACGCTAAAACAAAGTTTGAACGCGAACCTTTAATTAAATAACATACTATTTGGCTTACGCAAACAGCCTGCAGTTTGCTCACCATTTTGTTTTCACAGGCAAACAAATTAATTAAAATCTTAATTAAATCTCGTTCTGGCAGCAAACAAAGATGTGCTAATTTAATGCCAACAAGTTGTTGGACGCGCCTTTAATTTGCCATAGAATTAAGCCCCCTTTGCCTCCCTGGCCACCCCGTTTCAGCATTTAAATACATAGAGAGCAGAGTTTACAACTTTCGCAAAAGTTTTCATCTAAATGCGCTGCAAATGTTGGCAACACTTTTCCCGTTTTCTTTTATTTTACCCTATTTTTTTTTTAGAGCACAAGAGGACTAACAAAATGTTCGTTGTTTTTTGTTTGTTTTCTGCCTTTTGGCAGTTTACTTTGGCCTTTTTTTTACCAGTTTATTTTATTATTTTTTTTATTAATTTTTTTTGTTGTTCTGTGAGTAGCATTTTGTTGCTGTTGCAACTGTCAAATGTTTGCCAATGCACACAGACACGGACACAGACGCGGCCGTGTTGTTAGTGTTGCTGGCGATATGTAAATGCCCCAGTGCGTGTGTGTGTGTGTGGACTTTAAGGACGACCATCGCATGTGTGTGTTGCTAATTTTATTCAGTTGTATGCGTATATATCGCTGTTGTCTTCCTTAATTTTTGCCAGGATTTTTCCACATTTTTTTACTTGCAAAAAAATTCAAAAGAAATTATAAGCTATATTTTGCAGCGCACAGAAAAATATATTCAACTTAATTTTAATTAATTATTACATTAACTAAATCAGGTTGATTAAACCGTTAATTATTTAATTAGCCTTAAGCTACTAGTATCTATTTTGTGGTCGATTTAAAAATAATAAACGCATTAATAATTTATTTTTAAGACTTTTTGGTGTTTCTAAGCTACTTATGTGCATTTGTTTATTATTAAACAAGCACACATAATTCAGAAAATGTCAAGTAAATCGTAAATTATTAAATAGGAAAAAACCAATGGTGTTGTAAGCTACGTAAAAGGCTGCCAAATGCTGCATTTGCAATGGAAATAATTGCTGCTGCTGCAATTCTGTTAATTTGATACAGTTGTGGGAATTCAATTGGATTGAATTCGTATCCAAAATCATTCAATGTTTTCAAAATGCAATGTGTTCCGTGTTGCATTTGTGACCTATGCGTTCTGACCTATTGTTGTTGGTGTTGCTGTTGCAAGGGCCTCGTGTTGCTAGTTGCTAGTTGCAAGTTCGTGGGCCCAGCTTCTTGCCACCCTTTGCTGCGGTGGCCCTTTTTTCGTGCGACCAAAAAGACATTGTTTGCGAAAGTAGACCTCCAAATCCATTTTGGCCAACATCAACAGCCGACAAGGCCAAGGCGAAACTTTGTGCACTCCAGTAGTATTTACTTTCGCAACAAGACGGGTTTTTTATTCGGTCCGTGTGGCATAAGATTCATATTGCTGCTTTAAAACTGTCCGCTTTTCAGGACTTCCCGGATTTTTCCCCGACACTTTGGCAGCTTCGATTTGTTGGCCGTTGCCATTGGCATTTCGGAAATATTGATTAAATGCACCAAAGACCCAAAGATATCTAGCATAGTGACACACATATACCGCAGGGAGGGATTTGTTGCTGTTGTGCTGACTGATTAGCGCCTCTGCGATGTTGCTGTTGTCGCTGGTGTTGCTGCTGTCGCTACTGCTGTTGCTACTGTTGCCGCTGCTGCTGTTGCTCTGGAAATTGATGAGCAATTAAGGTTATTGACCAACCGCTTGGCGAAGGGTTGCTGCCTTCCAGGGGTCGGGGCGCAACGCTTCGCTGCCTTCCCGACTGACCCAATCACATATATACGAGTACATATAGTGTGTGGCTCAGCACAGCGAATAATATTTTCTAGTTCACAGAAAACCATATTTAAAATGTTTAGAAACAGAGGATTATGTTCCTGTTCTAAGCAGAATTATTGCACCGAGAACTAAAATTTCCAAATCTGTTGAAATTTATAAAAAATTGCAATTCAAAAATAATATTCATATTTAAAAGGTTTAATTTTGGAAGAACCTGTATTTATTTTTATCTGTTAGTATATTTGATAAGATAATTTAAAATTTTCTTTAAAAAGCAATACACATCATAACATCACAACAATTAAAATATTAGGAAATCTAACAACTGTTTAAGGAAAAGTAAAATATTGAGTAATTGAGAACTCTGCTTTATCAGTATTTTTAGGTATTTGTACAGGACTTTATTTAAAGTGAAAATTGAAAGCACTAATTAAGTATCAGAAAAATATACTTTTGATATTATATGATAATATTAGGCCATTTAGCAAATTCTTGTTTTTCAAATGTTAAGTAAATATAAATTGCTGAGTTGTTTTCAATTATTTTTCTCCATTTTTGTTTAAAAATTTTCTTAGCAAACAACACAAAGGTCACAAATCAAATACTTTCAAATCCCCAAGAAGCTGCCATTATTTTGCTCAGTGCAAACATAGTCGCAGATCCATCGAAGCGACAACAATGCCGACAGCCAGCCGAGGAGCAGCCATAACCAGACCACTTGCTCATCCTGCGCCGGATGGGAAGCGTCAAACGGAAACGGAAGCAATTGACTGAGTGACAGGTCCTCCGCCCACACCGCCCACTCCGCCCCCCCTCCACCGAAAAACCCACCGCCCCTGAAATCACCACCGACACCCTGATTAACATTAACTGATTTAAGGTGAACGACTAACCTAAATCCGCAGCAACTCAACTCCGGTGGCAACAGAGCCGCAACTTCAGGCGCAAGTGGAGCGGAAGGAGAATGTGGCCAACAAACGAAATGAGCAAAGGACCTGCAATTAATTTTGCACATGCACTTGCCACGCCCACTTTCATCGCATCCCAGCCACCCCCCCCCCCCTCCCCCCCGTTCCCGGGACTGCTCCCATAAATTAAGTCAACAAAATTGAGCATTTAATTGTCGATGCACAATCCAATAAAAAGGTACCTGCGGTCGTCAAAAGGGAAGCGATTTATTTGATTTGCCCTTCGTTAAAAATATGGAAAAATCCAATTCCATGGCAAATAATACGAGGTGATACAAAAAATGAGTCAATATTGGCCCGACTTCAGGACTCAATCATTCTACCGTATTTTCCATTAAATAAGACCGCAACACATGCTGGTGTACAGTGCAACTTGTCGGTGGACGAAAGCTCTTTTAAGATATAATATAATTTATTAATATATATATTATAATATAGTATAGTCTTTTAAATATAAAACAATAAATAATTCCTCAAGAAAACCTTAATTTCATTGAAAAAGAAAATGTAATTCCTCTTCCAGAGGTCGCACTGTAGTATTTACACACCCCAGGACACGTGACCAGGCTCTGAGTTAAAAATAAAGCATGGACCTGTTAATCTGGGATTAAGTCCACCTGTTTGTGGTCCAAATATACACTCACGCACCCAGGACTTCGCTTTGAAGTCCCGCTTAGTTAATTAACCCACGGCCCCCTAAATATGCAACAGTTTTCCACGCAGCCTGCAATTGACGACTTCTTGTCTGAGTGATACACGTAATTAAACTTCGCAGCGAAAATTCCATGGAACAGGAACTTCTCCACCCACACAAGTCGCCTTCAGAAGGTGGAAATCTGAGCAAAGCTAGGAAGGGTCGAAAGGTTGTGGTTCACAATCTGAATACATGCATAAATACCGTGAAGAGCTCTAAATGGCACTGAGAAAAATGTTACGAACAATAAAAGCAATGAATATAATAAAACCATTAAGATTTGGATGATATCCAAATATACATAATATAAATAGTATGCATTTTAAAAAATATATAACATATATATACATCATTCCATTTTTATTAAAAAAATATATATTATTTAAAAACTTTAAGGACTAAAAATATTAAAATAAAAAGCAAATAAATATTGTATTTTTTTTTATTTCTACTCAGAAACATATATTGTTTAAAAACTTTAAAAATTAAAAAAGGTAAAAGTATTTAAGATCTGGTTAGTATATAATTACTAGTGATTTTACTAGTTTTACAACACTGAAAAAGGTTTTTGAAAGATGTTTTAAATATCCCACTCAAAACGATATATTTGATTCATATATTTCCTTAGTGAGATTGTAATAGAACCCCTTGGCATCGCAGACAGTAGAAAAAACCGCATCAAATATTAAAAATGTCGTTTGGCCAACTTTGCGAGAGTTTTGGCCTGGCCCGCGGCTGGCGAACTGGAAAACTGGCAAACTGGCGAGCTGGCCAACTGGACATTGTCCTTGCTGTTGGCCAAAAGTTGGGTCCGGATCTGCGGCCACTTGCATGCATTAATTGCAGTCCCTCCTCCAACTGGTATGCACCCAAGGCTGAAACTTAATATTCCAAATGCTCAGACCAGCACTGTCTATTTTCGGCCCGGCGAAACCTTGGTGGTCTTGATGGTCGGCAATCCCTACAACAGAGCGCTTAATTAACTCAATTTGTGCCCCATCGCTTCTTACGATACCCGTATGTGGAGTACTCTATGAAAAACAGATAGATTACGTTTTGTTTCAGTTTTTCTTTAAGGGATTAAAAAGATGGAACGCCATAGTCGCCAAAAATATTATCTACAAAAATATGAAAATTAAAAAAATGAGATAATATAAATATTATAATATAAAATATAAAATATAAAGAAATAATATATCCAAAATACAATAATTTTATATTCAGCATCTCAGACTCATTTTTAAATGATCTCATATCATATCCCCTGTTTATTATTCCTTAGTAATACCATTTTAATGTTAAATCATGTCCATTTTACTTTATTTTTAATTATGCTCAAAGGTACGATATACATTGAACTATTTGTTTTGGTTTGGTTTAGTTCGGTTTGGTTGGTATGCAGTTTTGTGTATGCTCTATGTGGATTTCGGGATCTGTTATTTTCTAACCTTTAACTTACATGAGACAAACGTTGGGATCGATACAATACAATGCGTTGCAATTTAAGGGTAGTTCTGTGGGCGTGAAACCAAATTCCTGCACTACGCATAATGGCAATGGTTCAAATGAGTGGGTCGGGAATATCAGAATATCAGCTTGAAACCTCCATGGGCGGGGGCTGAGGGGGGTTGTTAGCTGGTAGTGTCGAATATTTTGCATTTAATTAGAACTTTTTTGCCTGCTCTCATTTATATGTATTCTTCTTGTTTGTTGGTTGTGTTATTTTATACCTAACTAATGTTCATGGTTCAACAAAATTAATTTTTCGGGCTTTCGTATTATTCAACATGTGATTGATATACTTGCATAAATTCAGGCAAATGAATACAACTGAACTCTGAATTTGACCAATTTTTTGGCTTAAAATCATTTGACAGAAAGTGGTTAATAATTGAGGTGTCTATTTAGGCGGGAACTGTATGTTAAAATTGTGATGATTGCTATTGGGTTTTAAGGGCTCAATCAACGATGGAATATGGAATGTTTTCTTGCTTTGCATCTAGCGGGGAGTAGCCACAAACATATTTTTCCGTTAACTACTCATATATATTCATGTACATATCGTGTTTTTATATCTGTATATTGCACACTCAACGATTTGGTTTTTCATATTTCTTTTAGTTTATAATCTCTTAACTTTAGGGTAATAAAAAAATACATTTTTCTCCATTTAATTAATAAACATTTCATTTCAGTTGTTCTCCTTCTAATTCTCGATTGTGTTTGTCATTCGTCTAATCCGTAGTTATAGCGTAATACAATTTGCAACTAGACTAGTTTTAATTAATATATAATTTGTGTATACATATATATTTTCATTCTCTTTTTTAATGGGGTATTCTTCTCGTAGTGGCTTCAAAAAATATTTAATACCTTTAGGATTTAATCGTTTTGGCTAATTGTTAAAAAAAATTACTATTCAAATTTGTGTAAGCCGAATGAAACACCTAACAACAATTTTGGCTATATAAATGACTCTATAATTGTTTTCATTTAAGGTACAAATAAAATTTCCGTACAGGATAACCTTAAGTAATTTTTACGACTACAAGAGAAGAATACCCATAATCGAATTGTTACCTTCTCCATATAGTATATATAAATAATTCTGTATAACGACTCATGGTATTTGGGTTCCTTAGATCCTCTCTGTTGGATTTCCGCAACTTCCGTTCCTCAGTATTGCCTAAAATATACATCTAATAATACTCAAAAACACAAGTCTAAACATTTCGTATCGATCGCTCTCAAACGGCCGTTTCATGGTCCGTCTCATCGATTCTTCCAAGGCGCCAAGAGTTAGGATCCCCAGCTGAAAGATACAGATAGAGATAAGGGAAGAAAAAGAAAAGAAAACATTTATAGGTACTTCATACAAAGAACCCAGAAGGTAGAATAGTGAAGAGGCGAAGGCTAAAATTCCCAAATTTACCAAACACTTTATAAATACATTTTGCTCATTAAATTTGACTTAATCCAAAACAATTACATTTAAAACGTTTTGCATGCACAAATCTAAAAGCAGGCACACGAACGGTCACACTACAGAAATTTGAACACCGACTGAGAGAGAGAGATAGCTGTTTAAACACAGAAAGAGACGGGAACACACACAGGCTAGCATACATACGCGGTGGACTGCAGTTGTTGTTTCTAGACCCTTGCAGAGGGAATGGGGAAATTTTGGACGGTATTACTTGAGGGAATCGGACTTATCTCTCAGTTAAAAAAAATGTTCCATTAAGATGGGGTTTGTATCTTCAAAATTCTAAAAGAGGGCATCTCAAAAATTTCTAAGAAATGTTCAAAAATAAAGAATTCTTTGATCGTATGATTTTTTCACAATGCATATTTTACTGCATGCCTTTCCCCGAAAATATAACATCTTAATCGGACCATTAGTCTCAAATAATTTATGTTTAGCAATCGGTCTGCAAGGGCATTTGAGGTTTCGGTTCCCGAAACTTAAGATCCATTTCCTTATAGCACTTTAAACTTACCGCAATCATAATACTTCGATATCCTGGGCAGGGCTGTTTTCGTGGTGGTAGTTGTTGTTGGTTTTGATTGATGGTGTTGTTGTTGTAGTTTTGTTGTTGATTAACGTTTGTGATGGAGTTTTGGTTTGGAACGTTTACGTTAGACATACAACAAAATTATAGTCACCGAAAAAATAGAAAATCAAATACATAAATTTCATCACAAATCAAACATACATAGATATAAACTGGTTGTTGTTGATAGTGAAAAATCAGTAGAAGAACGTGGTTAGCATAAAAGGGGGGCGGGTGAGAAATCAGGCACATATATTTATATGAAACAGGGTGTGTGAAACAGGGGTACTATCAAATCGATTTGCTGATAACTCTATCACGTGATTAAATATTATACTATACTATACTTCCAAAAATAGAACCAGGTAACGCTTGACATCTAATTGGAATTGAGCGCTATTTCCAGAACCTCTAATCAAATAGCAAGTATTTTTAGGTTCCAAGTTTACTTTCGCGTGTGATAATAAAATGAAGTGATATGCCCACAATAAAATGTGAAATTATTTGAATAAATAAATTGAAAATAAAACTTAGGTCTTTGAATTAAAAGGTTCTACTACGTCTTTAATGCAATTCGATTCACTTTTCCATACAACACCATTAAATAGGCACT
Source organism: Drosophila subpulchrella (assembly GCF_014743375.2). Classification (NCBI taxonomy): domain Eukaryota; kingdom Metazoa; phylum Arthropoda; class Insecta; order Diptera; family Drosophilidae; genus Drosophila; species Drosophila subpulchrella. The sequence continues at coordinate 27,342,666 of NC_050613.1, read as the reverse complement.
GTAAGTGGGCGGAAATGATGGGGCAGGTGGGCGTGGCATAGGCGTACTGTTGTCGGCTGCTCTTTGTGTGTAAGCTTATGGGCATGCTGCTATTTTGTTTTCCATTTTTCATGATTGTTTGCCAAGCCGACTGATGGATGCATGCCCTCCCTGCACAAAACTTCACCCTATTCAGACGACAGACGATCGCAGTCAACACGCGGCGATCGCGACAACAACCAAATTGTTTAATTAAATAGCAAATATTGTTGGCGAATTAGAATAAAAAACAAATCGATGCCATTAATGATGTCAAACGGCAGAGCGCGTGCCTGTGCCAACGACGCGCTTGGAAACAAAACTCGCCTGCGGATCGATTAGTGGATCAATACTGCATCTTGATATTATAATGTTTTTTTATTAGCTTTCGTTTTTGGCTTGTTTACATTCACATTGATTCCTTTTCGTTTATTACACTTTCTTGGGGGAGTCTTGGATTACGGGGGTTCTCGGATTTACGGGCAATTCGGGGTTATGTACAGCAAATATATATATTTTGTAGCGTATGTACAACAACTTAGACTATGTATTGCTTAACATTATCAAATATTATTCGGTATTAATTCTAATTAGTTTTCACGCTTTCTTCAAGCTCAATTTGTATGCAAATCAATCAACCAAAAAAAATAACGTATGCATATAGGAGTACAAAAAAATAATAATGTGTTAATGGAACATATAGAGACTTGATGGATGTGCCAGCACAGTACATTTCCATTAAATGCCAAGCGGTATCAAATCAATTTAATCAAATAATGCGATGTAAACTCTTGGGCCAGCGGAAAAGTTCATTTATCACCTGTCGCTAGACCGATCGATCTTGAGATCTTGAATCGGTAATTGAAACTGAAGTACTGTTGATCGAACCAGTTTGCATGTTATTCATTACGATCGCAATCGTGTCAAAGAACTAGTAAATTTGAAGTTTTTTTCTATTACAAACTTGTGATTAAATAATAATAGTTAGTAACAATAAATGACAGTATTGCAGATTTTTTATGATCAATAGATCCCTAAATTGTCCTTTTATAATATAACCAAACCTATTCCAGTTCAACTTTAATCATTTTTATAAAAATAATTTGTATGATATACCATATAATACTATTGCCAATTCCAAATCAAAACCACAATCAAATAATTTAAGGTCTAAGCCTTGGTTGGCTGTCTGATCGTGTTCAATTCAAAAGCCCACTCAAAATGAAACTAATTTATGAGCAATCAAGTGTCTTGTCTGACTACAACTCAACATCCAACCATGATCAGTCAAAATAAATTACAATTTTTACAACTGGTTTGACTACAGCTAACGATAGTTTTTGCTAAGGATAATGCATATTTTTCAACAGTGTTGCCATGATTTCTACTATTTTTTTCGCTTGTATATTTTTTTTGTGGGACACAAACTATTTTTAATTAGCAGAAAAATATGGGTTTATAAAGTTGATTAGGGTTGCCAGGTAGAATTACAAAGCGAATAGAAATTTTTTGGTTATTACAATGTTACCAGGTTACTAGGGTTCTCCTTCAATATTTTGTTTTGTTATAAAATATTTTTAGTAGCTCAAGATTAGTTGATATAAGGGACTTTAAATTAGGTTTTTTCTGGGTGGTCAACATTCCTTGACCTGCCAACACTGATTTTCAGAACATTTCCGCTGGGTTGCAAAGTTTATGTTGCCCCAGACGATAGGTTTACACAAAAACTCAAGAGTCTGACTGTTTGCTGGGCTTCGTGGGGTGATACAAAGTTGTCTATTAGAACGATTAGATGCGTTAGATGTTTGTTTAGCTAGTGCTTGTTGCTATGCTAGGTATGAGATGATTATATATGTATGATTGGATTCAAGATGCGGATTTAGATGGATAGATTCCAGATTTCTTCGGCATATCTTTTCTGATGATCGCGATGCTGATGTTGATGTTGATGTTGCTGTTGTGGTTGTCGTAGCTGCTGCATGTGATTGATGGCTGACTGATGACTGATGATTGTTTGCTTGTGTGGGTGGTGGTGGTGGTGTTGTTGTTGTTCATATTGTTGTGCAGGTCAAAGGTGGAGGGGCGGAGGAGTGCTCTGATTTCTGTTCGTGGCAAGTTGGACAGCAGCAGCAGCGGGGGCGATTGCATAATTTCAGATTGCACTTTGCACGATGTTGTTGGCGCTTGTTGTTGCTTCTTGTACGGGTTGTTGTTGTTGTTGTAGTTGTTCTAGTTGTTGCAGTAGTTGTTGTTGTTGTTGTTTGTACGTGCGACCAAGTAAAGGAACATGCTCTTCTAAAATTAGAGTTTTGGCGTAGAAAAAGTAAAAAAGAAAACAAAACCAAAAATCAAAAATGCACAGAAAATACACAAAAGAAATATCAACAAAACAGAAATAATCACAAATTAAACTATATTACGGGTTTAATTCAAGTGAGGTTAGGTTTTTAGGCCATGCAGAAAGCGTGCAAACAGAGATAGATACAGAGAGACACGGGGGAGAGAGACACACAAAGGTCGAAGGTGAAGAAATCAAGAACCCCAAACACCAAGAAAGTTAATGAAAGCGTGGGGAAAGGCTAGCCACAGCAGCGGTCACAGCAATAGTATAGAGAGTATATTTTGAAAAGACTTGAAAGACCACTTCATTCGGTGAATCTTTAATAAAATATTTTTAAAATATTTATTTTTAAAATATTTCAAACGTTTGGAATTAAACTATTGCAAAACATGAAAGTAGACAAATAAAAATTGCTATATAGTAGCATACAAAAATGTCAATGATTGGAAATCCTCTAAGCTCTAAGGGAATACTATATTTTCTGTTTTGCTAACCGCCGCTGTGCAAGATTAGGTGGTCATCGAACAGATAGTTGAGAGAGTAGACCGGGTCAGGGGTCAAGGGCGCCTCACTCACCCTGTAGCTGCCGGTTGATCAGGGCCGTCAGTCCGTGGCCCACATCCACACTCTTCTTGAGTATCAACATGGGCTTGTCCTCCGCATCCTCCGCATAGCCACCCGAGGGCAGGAAGCCATTGCTGGCTATCGATTCGCTCACCTGGAAGCGAAAAAGGTTATAAAATGGTTAATGCAAGGTACCAACTACGCTTTTAATTGGCAAAGCAGACAGCACATCCACACACCTGGGTGACCTGCATCAGCTTCTTGACCACATCCCGGCCGAGAATGTGATCGAAGACGGTCTGCAAGAAGGGCTCGGCCATAATTGACAGTTTGAGCTTGTCGCGATGCCAGATCAGCACCCGCGACTCCTCCATGGCCATAATGGAGACCTGTTATTATAGTAAAACAAATATTCAAATATTAATAAGTTAGTGGATCGAAGGACCGAGGGTGCACACCCACCTGAAAGTAGTCATCGGTCGAGACGCCAAACCATTCCGGCGAGTCTAGGAACTGATGGGGAAACACAATGTGCAGGGCTCGCTGATGCTGCGACACCACCAATCTGTAAAATAAGTTATATATGTATATCAATCATTCGAAATACGGAAATGAATCTCTTTTTGGGAACACTTACTTGCCACTCAGCACCAGCGACAGGCTGTCGACCTTGGTAACCTTCTCCTGGGCATAGACCTCCTGGTATTTCAGGGCACGTATCACCTTCATGCAGTTGAGCACCTTCTTGAACTGATGGCGAGTCACGTGCAGGGGCTGGAAAAGTGCCAGGTATACCTGCAAATACGATCAATAAAGTGAATGATTATTGTGACAGCTACAGATCAATTAAATATATTTATTTGACACTTTTTAAAATTAACTACTTATTATTTGCTTCCATTTCTGGTACATTTATTAAATATTTACTTGCGTATGACCCTCTTCTTATCAATCACTTTGTGCTCCTAAGTTGGTTCGCCCATCCAGGGGAATTAAATAAATATTTGCTAACAAATGCTTCCTAATCCTAAACCGGAAAATAAAGCCCATGAATCGTAAACCTCATAAGTACTAAGAAAATATTATTTGTTCTGTTTAATTCCCATTCGTGTATGTACTTTCCTTACGCTAAAAACTTTCCGCACATTCCCAGTAAAACACCAATGGGTTCTTCTTGATGGAAACATGAAGTGCCAAGTTTATGGGTAATTTACAAGTCTGTGTGGCCAATACAAAAAAGTGGATGGGTAAATAAACTACACTTCAGAGTAACGGAAACTCCCGAGCCTCTTGGCCAACAGACTCCCGTGGAGATCAATCGGTTAACAATCTCTGTTGTCAAGTAGATGTTACACTAAACGCTGGACAAACACATAAACAAATGAAATGGGCAAATATTATCGCAGATCGGGGAGTGTTAACTGATTTGCATTGCGTCAAGTATAACAAGAGCAGGCCCCCTTTTCAGAATTGTTTACCTATTCCTATTTGAGGCTGCACCGGGAGAAACTGAAGGTCTTTAAATACATGTATATATCATAAAAATATATCTATGGGTTATAATTTTAAAAGAATTAAATAAAAAGTAGATTTTAAAAATGATGTAAGTTTAAATTCAGGGTTGATTATATAAAACTAATATTTGAAATGGATTTTAATTTTATTAATAACAAGTTTAAGTCTTTTATATAATTGTTTCTATCTCACATATTCAATATTTTATTAATCTCAAATCTTGAATTTTCATATTCCTGATAACAATCGATTTTGGATCTTCTTCTGTCTTACAAATTTGTAGTGTATTTACATATACATAGAAGTTCCATGTGTTCAAGAGGTGGATGAGCTTCAGGCCCGGGGGCCAGATTAAAAAAGCTGTGACTAGTTTTTTTTTGGCGGGCCACCCTACCCCATTCCCCACCCCCTGGCGAGCCAAAAAGCCAAGACAGCGATCACATGGCCAAAATGTAAGACTCGTGGTAGCAACAGCAACAGCAAGGCAAAGCTGTTGCCATGCAAAAATATTGTGTGTCTTGCTGACGCAGCCGATGGCCCCCGATCCCTCCCAGCTCCCCAGGGGGCGCCCATGGATCGGGGCAGTAGCAACAGCAACACCAACAGCAGCAACACTTACAACAGCAACATCAGAGGTGATCGCATTGCACACGAGCAACATGAAACGCCAGCAGTTTTCAATTTTCCGCTACCCTAACTTGAAAGTGTTTATGTTTATTTTTTAAAAGCAAATAATGTTTTCCTATAAATATAATCATAGTAAATCAAATCAAACCTAGTTTTGTATATTTTTCTTCGCTTCATATATCATTTTATATCATATCATTATATCATTTAAGCATATCTTAAATTTAGTCAGAGTCTTACGCTATCGACTATCGACAAAGGACTTTTCTATTAATCCGAATGAGGTTTGGTTTCGATTGATTTTCTTTGTATATATATTGTTGGTTTTTTTGTGACTGAGGTGACGCGCGGCAATAACATTAAACATTAACGAGCATGGCTAAATAAATAAATAACATAATCAAGAGGTTTGTCCGGGCGACGGACAAATTGTGATCCGGGGCAGGTTTTCGGTGGCGGATCCAGCGGATCCAGCGAATCGTTTCGCTTTGCAACAGTCGCCGGTCGCCAGTCGGTCGTCGGACATTGCCGCGGATTCCCGAGTCACGTAGGCCACTCTCCACAGAGCCACCGAGCCACAGAGCCACCGAGCCACTGAAACCACTGAGCCACCAGGCGCAGCTCAGAGAGCCACAAAAAGCATTAAAAATAAAATCGAAATCCACAGAGGCAGTGAGAAGAAAGAGTCACAGCCACATTTACGGATGCACGGAGAAAAATATTGTCATTAAGTTAAGGAACCAATAAGCCACTAGTGGACCAGGTATCCCAAGGACAGTCAATATAGATGTATTATAAAAGATTCCAATTTAGACAACTATTAAAACTATTCAAAATAAGTTAAGTGTTGATAATTTTTCAAAAAAATAACTGCATCTATCAGGTTATTCGGAACTTATAATATAAAGTTTACCATAATAAAGAACAGAATATTTGGAAATGCAATAGCATTCCATCTAGTTTTTAAGATCTTTCTTTGTGTAGATAGGATATTCCATAAAGTTTACCATAATAAAGAACAGAATATTTGGAAATGCAATAGCCTTCCATCTAGTTTTTAAGATCTTTCTTTATGTAGATAGGATATTCTATAAAGTAATAAAGAACAGAATATTTGGAAATGCAATAGCATTCCATCTAGTTTTTAAGATCTTTCTTTTTGTAGATAGGATATTCTATAAAGTTTACCATACTAAAGAACAGAATATTTGGAAATGCAATAGCATTCCATCTAGTTTTTAAGATCTTTCTTTGTGTAGATAGGATATTCTATAAAGTTTACCATAATAAAGAACAGAATATTTGGAAATGCAATAGCATTCCATCTAGTTTTTAAGATCTTTCTTTATATAGATAGGATTGAACATAATATAGATAATAGGATTAAATAATGTAGAAAATTAGTCTCTGTGTAGAGCTACAGATACCGCAGATTAGCGGACTCTAGATGATGATGAACTGCCGGCTGGACAGCTACGCATACATGATGGACTGCCATCGAATGGGAAGCCGGTAACTCGGAACGGGGATAGGGTCGTTATTCCTTTGCTGTGGGAAACAAAGCGCAATTCCGCTGTGCCGCCGCAATTTGCAAATTGAAATCAATGAAAGCGAAAGAATTCCATCAAAAAGGTTTACATATATCAAAACCGAAACAGAGCAATTTGCGAGCGATCGTTGGCCAGAGATAATGCTCCACCCTACTTTGACCCAACTCTGGTTCCGATCGCATCAGATTAACCTTAAGTGATGGCCAACAAAAAATCCACTCTCCCCAAAGCCATGAATAAATTTAACTGGCTCAAGGAAACCCTTCCGCGAAGATGGATTGCCATTTTAAATTGGCAATTTAAGTTAATAATTTAATTTACCAAGTGTTGTTCAAAGGGTTTAACCTAAGGACCCAATTAAATTTTAATAATATACTGATTGGAATGTAAATGTTTGTAGATAATCTAGTTTTGAGTTATCGAAAGGTTTGTTGTGTCAAATTAATTAGAGATTTTGGTGTTGGTAAAGAGTACTACATATTTTCTTAAAGAATAGCCCAACGACTGAAAGAATTCTTCTGGAATTTTTCGAAATGCTTGACTTAATCTGCCCCACTCCCAAGAGCATTCTTCTATAAAGCGCAATCACTCAATTGCGAAGAATTCTCCTGGTGCATGCCACAGATGACGATCGATCCATTGTGGAAGACACTTGTCCGGTTTAATTATCACTGATCGGGTTTAATTATTTCCTTACTCGGTCGATTTTTATTAGCTCTGTTTTATGTCTTTTTCCGCTTCTCATTTGCTCCTAACTGACCTACCCAAATAAGCATATAGCATGTAGATCATAGGGAGAGTGAAGATCAGAAAAGATCGGTGCGAAAAAGCATTCAAGAGACATTGAACCTGTCGTTCTGCCTTTGTGATAAGCCCCCCGAAGAGAGATTCTCTTTTGGGTTTTAAGAGAGGGTTCCAGAAAACAACGGCCATAAAATAAGTTTTAAAAAAGTCAATGCAAATAAATGTCGATCGGTGCACACGGCGGCGTTGTGTGAACTGTGGAGCTGGTAAACAAAATCGATTGCCGTCAACAACCAACTTAACTTAACTGATAACAAAGCTTAACTGCATCGGAGTTTTAGCTTATCAATGCGAAAATCAGTAGAACTTGTGGTGAAATACCAAAAACGGGCATTTTCTTCACTTTCTGATTATTATTTTATTATCTCGATATTATAACAAAAATCACACAAAAACTCTTGACAATACAACTAGGAAAAACAAAGTTATGGTAAATATTATTGTTTTCTGCTGCTCTCCAAATTGATTTCATATTTTTTCGTCACTTTTAGCGCTAATTAAATTGTCAGTAATCTACGCTTTTCTTTGCCAGGTGATTTAGGTGTCTCATGTGACTCCAGAAAAGGGGGCGTTGGGCGTTTCCGTAGACATAACCCCAATATTTCCGGATCTACTTAGACCGCTCACGTGGACCGGTGCTTTCGTTTTTTTACCCATAAAGGGATTACGCCGCGATTCGGACAATGATTGAGTGAAGGCGCGTGGGTGGGTGTGGAAAATGGGGCTGGTTCTGGGGGGCGGTAAAGGGTGGGCGGTTCGGTGCTTTGTGGAAATGTTGTCCTCTTCTGTTGGATCAATGCCACGACGGACAGCTGATGCTGACGCAGACGTCTTTCATCAGCTCTCTTCAAAGAAAGGAAAGAATGTTTGGTGTGCGTCAGGTGCTAAAAGAAAAAACATCGCCGAGTGTCCCCCGTAATCTAGTGGGGATTTCCCCTCTCCAATTGCCAGACCCCTTTGGCCTGTCCATCCATTTGTTGGCCCATATGACGCCAAAGCCGGCCGGCACGTCCGCATTTGAGGCAAAATTGAGTGGAATTTGCCACAGCGCCAACTGAGAAATAACAAACCAGACTTGGCCCACGTACCATCCCGTTCATAGCAAAAAAAAAAACAGCGAAAACTATAAAAACTAATCGAATGTCAAGATTATAACCACAAAGTCCAAATAGTCAACGAAAAATAAGATAAGGCAACTACGAAAAATGACTGAAACTATCTTAGGATCTTCAAAAAAGGCAAATGCATATTATTTAAATACTATTCCTAATAATAATAACTAAATATAATGCGATAAAATAACTAGTAACCTAGTGTATTCATTTAACCATATCTGTAAACTTATATTACTCTTTATTTTAATAACTTTGTTAATATTATTTTCAAAATGGAACTAATCCCATTGTGTATTTTATATATGTAGTGTTAACTGCCACAAAGTGTGCCAAAATAATTTATAACGTAGTTAATGCCAACATTCTATGAATAGTTTAACTTAATAGTTATATCATTCACAGGCCCATATATCATAAATAACTAACCAATCTAATGATTGATTTACTAGCACACAGTTCCACAAATTTATTGTCAAAATGATGAATCTATTTGGGGTTATCGAATATAACTTTTGCTAGGAATTTAAATTATAGGCTCTCAAAGAAACCTACTCGACTCAGTAACTTTCAAATCATATAATCAAATCATATAAAATATCAGGATATATATATATGTACACACCTTTGTTCATTGACCTAATGTTCTTGCCTAGCAACCTTTGATCCTTAAAACATTTTCCACCCATTTTTATCGATCCCTGCACTTGCTGGACTGACTGATTGATCGATTTCGAGATTCATTCATTAAAAATATTGCTTATTTTTTTGGGGCCGCCAACTCGCGGTACGTGCGCCACATGACAAGGGGATCTCCTCGAATCGATGAGATGTACATGGAGAGTGCTTTCTATATACGACTCCTGGTCGATTGCCGATCGATGCCTGCCCACAAACTGCTCATTATCTAATTGCGGTTCCCCAATCCCATTCCCATACGTTTTGTTCTGCTCGGCCGGACGTGGATCTCTCCTCCGATCGAGACGATCGATCGTTTTTGGCCCGTATAAGCCTCCTTATGGTGCATACAAATAATGCCATTAATTCCGCTTTTGGTCACCCAATTTGGCTGGACATCGTGACACTGGTCTTGATTTTTTGCCCACTCATTGTGGCTCTAAAGAATCCAAGGGGTTCGCGGATGTATCGGGGATACTGACAGGGTCCGCTGATTGGCCGTGATTGGCCTGCGCGCCCAACTCAATCAACTGACCTTTAATCAACTAATCAGATTGTTTATTCGCGGGCTGGTGTATTTTCTTCTTTTTGCGCATTATGTGGGTGAATATCTGCGAGATCGCAAGAAATGGTTAGGTTATGGCCGGGGCTTTGAGCCAATCTGGTCAGCGATGGATCCTCGACGAGCCCCAAATGAATCACTGGGTGATTCACACCATCCTTATCATTAGCATTTCCGATCGGGCTTAGATTCAGCGATTTTCTGCAGTGGGGTTTCCTTTCCATTAGTCTATAAACTAATATCAATTTCCATTGAATATAAAGCTAAATGCTTTCTGATTGTGTGTATGATTAGCTGGAAATTGTTTCAATATCGATTGGTTACAGCTCTATAATTTATAATATAAAATATTTTTTACTAAACATTACATAGCTATTTCACTTGGATCTCAAATTAGTAAATAAAAAAAAGCCACATACCAAATTTTTAAGTTCTGACGAAATCGGGTGTCTATAAGAAGTTTTCCCCCCTAACGGTTATGAAATATTTCCCAGACACATTATACAAATTCGTTTGGTAGTTTCTCTGAAGTGAAAAAAGAACGATCCGCTCGACGTCAGTGATGGAAATCCATTCGCCGTATTTGAACGGACGACTCATGCTTGGTAAACCAAAATTGTTGGCTCCAAAATATATGTATATATATGAGTATAAAACGGGGATTGCTTGATCGCAGTTGACGTCTGAGGAATTTACACCACATGCATTTTTCAGAGAATTCCAAACTTTTCCCGGCGCAACATGGTGGGAAAGTTATTAGCGAAGAAAAATGGCAGAAGAAGAGGAAGGGCCGACTGAAGGTTACCCCGAAAACTATTCACATGTGGCGTCCATTTGTCAGGTGCTTATAAGGAGGCATAATGCCAAACGATCGCAGCGTGACAGCCGCCGTTAATTGAGACTTTGTGGTGGTGATAAGGCGGTGGTTCTCTTAAATGTTGGGATGTACCTAAGAGACCCCCGTGAAAGCCCAGCCTCCCATGCTCTCACCATTTTCCGCTCTTCTGGGTTAATCCAGTTTAAATGAATCGCACAGTGGGATGTTAACAGCATTTTTGGGGCAAAGGTCGAAATTACATTTCCTTTAAGATCATCCTGTATGTATTTATACAAAAGTGTTCAAGACAACAAATGGTAGAAAGAACGGAGACTTGATTTAAATCTATTGTTCTGGTTGATAGCATAATCTTATTTCGTTGTTTCCTTTGTAAATATAATCTTTAAGAAGTTTTTAAACTTTTCTTTGAAATCATTATATACTTATACCTATTCTTTTTAAATACATTTCAAAAGCAGTCATATTGACTAATTCAGAAAATAGAACTATACCAAATTGTAAGTTACATTACGACATTTTCTGAATTTCATTAGTAATATGCAGTATTATAAATTATATACTTATACCACCACTAAGCGTTGAAGACAACCTATCTAATCAATTGTTATTCACTCCGTCTTATTACAAAAATAGGTTCTACAGCCCCAAATTTGGGCACAACAACATGCAGTTTGCGGATAAGAAAGCACGCGTTCATGACGAACTAGATTACTGGACATACCGTACCTCCGTTGGGCCCACTGTTGCAACAGCTCCGCCAATTCCATTCGATCCGGTCCGATGCGAGTGCAAAAAAGTGGATCCCGAAGAGCGAAGAGAGTGGAGCGTTCTCCGAGTCCGAGTCCGAATCCGAACCCGAATCCGAATTCGAAGAGAGCGGAAGCAGAGCGGGCAGCGACGTCGGCGCAAGAACTGGCGTTGTTGGCGGTATATATAAAACCTAATGGCAGCCCCGACTTCCCATTCAAAATCGCACACTCAGCGCGCCGCGTGTCGCACTTGGTCCCCCCGGAATCCAAAACAATACCAAATAACCATCCCAGATATTAACCAGACCCCAGTTTCAAATCAAATTCCCAACCACAACGTAACCCCAAAAAGCGCGGTGTAGAAAATTCCCCAAAATTCCAAATACATATTGTAACAGAAAGTTAAGTAACCCCAAAATAAGAAATTTTTTTTTGCTGTGCGAAGCGAGACAAAGAAGAGTGCCAAAAACCCAATTTAAAAGAAGATCGCAGAACAAGAAAAAAGAGGATTACCAACTTAAAATCGAAGGATCTAAAGAAACCAATGCAAAGATGTGCCACAATTCAGGGATCGTGGAGAAAAACAACGAGCAGCAGATCGAACGCTATATGGCATGTGGAATGCCCTCGAAGGCGGTGAAGAGTGTCAAGTACACGATGAAGAAGCGCGAGAAGAAGGAGCAGAAGAGGAAGGATCTCCAGAGGGAGCAGCAGTTCCTGGAGGAGCTCGAGCTGAGCAGCTCGAGCGGCAGCGATTCCGCCTCGATCACCGGCAGCGATAGCGAGGACAGCGGTGTCACCGAGACCCTACTGAAATCCCCAGCGACAGCGACAGAGAAGGCCACTCCCAATCCCAAAGTCAGCACCACTACAACCACCACCACCACCACCTTCTTCTCCACGCCGAAAAGCGAACTCCTGCGATTCTGTCCAAGATTTCGCAAACTGCAGCAGGAGCAGCAGCAGCAGATGCTCAAGGAGATGGAACTGCAGGAGGAGGAGTCGCTGGACACCAGTGCCACCAATGCGGCCGCCTTGAAGGCTCAGCAGCAGCGCAAGCTGAGTTCCATGGAGCCGTCGATGGACGACGCCCTGGCCATTGGCACCCAGATGACGCGACAGGTGTCCGAGCGAATCACCTGTCTGGTGGCCCAGCTGCAGGCCAGTCGCCTTTACACGTAAGTCTCCCCCTAGAAACATCATTATCATCACATACAAAGCCTTTAACTTGACTCATAAGCACTTGCCTAACTTCCCTAATATAAATATTTACCTATTGACAACTATTTGTCTAGATCTCTTGTATTATTATTTGTCTTGGTGTTTTGGAGATCTATTATATTCAGAACTCATAATATATATTTTTGTATTCTAACCTTTACTTGAACCCATAAAACAAAAGTACCCTTTTTATTATTGAATCTTACAAAATGTTGTTTAAATTATAGCCTTCTAACCTTTGATAAAAAAGTCTATACTCAAATTAGTAATTGTTAGTTTTTCGATCATTATGACCACTAATAACAAGCCAATTTATGCCATTTACTGCTGTTTCTACCCGCACATGCCAATGAAAAATTACAGGAAACGCCAAACTATTCTATTATTTTTGCTAACGACAAAGTCGGAAAACCAATTAATTTTGGGTTGTCCCACCCCGTAAACAAAGACTATTTTGTATTTTTAATCCCACATATATAACCGAAAATTAGCCAGTCTAGTAATAATAATGTAGTGAAATATTTAAAATCGAAAGAGAATTAAATCCGATCTTTATATTATATACCATTCTTATCGGTCGTTGATCGACATGATGCACGCCCCCCTCTATTAAAAACCCATAAATTCATCAGGTGGCGCTATCAGCTCTTATCAGTTCATTGTCACGGCAGTGGATCATGTTGATCACGCTTCTGTATTGACATTTATAAATGCAAATATACTCGTATAATTTTTCCACCGTCTGCCGTTGTCTAGGGCGCAATCCCGTTATGCAAAAAGCGTACCCAGGAAATTTCAGTCATTGCTCTATTAAAAGACTTTGAAGGTGATATATGTTTTCGCCTTTATTTGAGTTTAATGATCAATAATTAATAAGTTTAATTATAGAATTTTTATAGTTCACCGGTTCCTAATTGGAACCCCACACTACCCATTTAATCTAGGTTTTTTGACTTGGTTTTTGCAATTTGTTGGCCAGAAAGCGAAATTCAACAAAACCCATTTAATGGATTGTTAGCACCCCATTGATAATGCCTGGCAACAGACACCAAACTCGTGACCTGCACGATATAGATCGCTACAGTGGAACCGCAAGGAATTGAAAGTGTGTGGTTATAATAGTATCGCATTTTTTCGTCGATAACCTTTACAAATACCCCATAAACTGAGATAAAGTAAAGCCCAATTTTTCCGGGGTGATTCACTAGGATTTTTTCCCACTTGAAAGTTTTTACTGATGATAAGTGTGCGAGTCTAAAAATACGATATATTCGCGCCTTGACCGTAATGCTGACTCAATGTCAGGCGATAAGTTAACCCTCGGCCGGGGCAGGGGGGTGTGTCTCGGTACAGTCGTTATCTTGCGATCAGTGGGGCACTGTGACGACAATTGGCAAGTCAATAGAGTTCCCTAAGACCCCTTGAATCACCCGCTCTTGCCGTCTCGCTCTCTCGACCGATCCACAACCACCTGCTGGAGAGCAAAGTGCATTCGGGTCCTACGTCATTTGGCGAAGCTTTCCCAGCCGTACAGTCGAGGTCGCAGTGCTAGCACACAAAGGAAATATCTTATGAAAATATATTTCAAATCGCATAAGCATAGAATGCCATCGGAAAGATTAATGATGATGAATGATTTATGATAAAATTCTACAATTTTAAATTATTCAAAATTAAATATTTCAATTATTAAAAGAAAAACTTTTTTTGTAGAATTGATACAGTTATTTGATTTTTGCATTCAACATTTTTGTATTTAGGTACAGTTTAAATGTATTCTTTTGAGCGCAACTGTACCCCTTCTCTCTCTTTTGTCCATAAATCAGCTGGCTTCGCCGCGTTTTATCGTTTTATCAGCTGTTCGCCAGCTGATTCGCCCGAATTCGCCCAACTGCAAGTGCAAAATTGCAATATCCACGCTCTTATGCTATGAATATCGCCTAGAGACTGCCAATTTCTAGCTTTTAGTTCTGGTCTCCACGAGAGCAAAGCGACAGAGGGGGGATGTGGGGGGCGCGGCGAAAATATACAATATTCGGTTGCATGCGTTTTCGCACGTACGCCACTTTGGCTCTATTCGCCGCACTAAAAAAACGAAATAGTGTGCAAAAAAGACATAAAAACGTAACAGACGGATATGCAAAAATTATAGACGAAAGAGTTGGGGAGGGAGAGACGCAACAAATGCGTAGACACGAAAAGAAAGAGACAAATAGACAGAGAGAGAGAGAGAGGGAAGAAAGGGGCGGCGAATTCGCACGATCGCAATCAGTGCAAAAGTTCGCCGCAAATCAAATCTAATCAGACATGAGGGCCACGTGGGTACGTAATACCCATTTTCCTATACCCATACCCCCTGTGCCCGCGGATCGGGCGGCTATATCTTTTTGGAATTTGAACCATCGCCGATTGCGTTACTATGGCGTTAATAAATTCACTAGAAGGATAGGACCGAGACTGTTATAAAAGCACTTAAGCCACACGGCGAAAAAATATAGGTCATTTATAAATAGGTACCTATAAGTCCCATAAGTTTTTGATAATTAAAATAATTTTATAGGTCATAGTATTCCTAATTTAATAATTCCTAATATAACGAATTGCTTTAGCGAAAATATTCGTTAGATGCTATGATAATCATTATTATATGATTAATTCGATAAATACAGATTTATCGGTGTTTCTGTAAATCATGAAAGTGATCATTTTTTTATTCTTATTTTGAAAACTTAGATATTTAATTGCTATTATAAATATTTTTGAAAAATTCAAGACTGGAACCCCATAGTTTCTTCATTGACTTCTTCTCCATAGCAGTTAACCAATGATTACTATTTACTTATCGATAACTCTTTCATTTCAATTCCAGAATTTTGACGCGTACAACACAACCAGCACACTTGATAGCCGTTTGCATTTTGGCCTTTGTGCTGATGACTGTGGGACGCGACCTCATCGACCCAACGACAACAGTAGAAACCGCAACTGCAACAGCAGCATCTGCAGCAGCAACATCGACGAGAACGGCAACGGGCGGCGTTTTGGCGGCCTTGGTGTTTCTGGGGGCCTTTGCCACCCACTTTGGGTCGCAGATCTGGATGACATTTGTTTCGGGTAAGTGTCCTTAGATCGTAGGACTATCCTGATCTTCAGGGAACTTCTATCCACAACCATCCAGAACACAATTTCAATTCAGCAATCAATGATCTTCAACGGTCAATCATCAGTCGATCATCGTTAAATCGTAATTACATTTAATAAACCCTCTTGATAGAGACATTTGTCTCGAGTAAGTGTCCTTAGATCGCAGGACTATCCTGATCTTTGGGGAACAACCATCCAGAACACAATTTCAATTCAGCAATCAATGATCTTATCGGTCAATCATCACTCAATCATCGTTAAATCGTAATTACATTTAATAGACCCCCTTGATAGAGACATTTGTCTCGGGTAAGGGTCCTTAGATCGCAGGACTATCCTGATCTTTGGGGGACAACCATCCAGAACACAATTTCAATTCGGCAATCAATGATCTTATCGGTCAATCATCACTCAATCATCGTAAAATCGTAATTACATTTAATAGACCCTCTTGACAAAGGTATACAGCTTATTAATGGGTATTATTTTCACCACATCCTTGCAGGTCTCTCGCTGTATTTCTCGCTGCCCCGCCACGTTTTCGGGCAGTGCCAGCAGATCCTGTTCCCGCGCTACTTCGCCCTGAACGCCATGCTCAGCCTGACGATGCTGGTGGTGTATGCCAAGTACTTCCTGAGCGGCTGGACGACATCGGCGGGCATCCAGATGGGATCGCTGGCCCTGGCGGCGGGCATCGAGGTGGTGGTGCGTCTGTATCTGGTGCCACCGATGCTGCAGCTAATGCACGAGAAGTACAGGATCGAGGACGCGATCGGCAGTGGCCAGGAGGTGGGCAGCCTCGTCCAGGGCGACCTCGTCGACTGTCCGCACTACCAGCGCATCCACAAGGGATTCCGGCGCATCCACATGACCATCGCCATTGGCAACATGACGGTCATGCTGACCACCTGCCTGCAGTTGTATTTTCTGGCATCGAAAATACGCCTCAGCTAAGGCAGAGAGAGTTCGGAGTGAAGATGAATTTATAGTTTAGGATAACCCCACCCTCCACATATTATGCATCACACACATCAACTACTGTATTTCAATGTTCGATAATTGTCTCAAACTTATATATTGCTTATTGAACCATTGATCTTTGGATGCCCTTCCTCCGCCCCACACGCATTAAAAAAATATTTAATTTCTCCCGAGGACGCCTCGATTTCTGCGACCTTTCAATCCGATTTCCTGTGATAAACTCAGCCCGCCCCCCACAACACCACCCCAAGCACCCCAAGCACCCAGCCACCCACAACCCCACACGCAAACCACAGCACATTTAGCCCATAGTCGATAGCCAATAATTTACACGGAGTTATTAATTAATAGCCTACTGATAATTAATTATACTGTTTTTTTCCTCGAGCGAGAGCACGTAAATTCATTAATTTTCTTCTGTTATTTATTAATCCATCGAAAACTATGCTTTTCTCTGTTTTAAGTGCGGATGTTTTAGTGAATATAATTTATATTAAAACAAAAGAAAAACAACAACAAAAAGAAAAACAAAAAACCAAAAAATTCAAAAACCAAACACAAAAAAAAAACAAATAAATTAAATCAATAAAAATATCCAAAGCAAAGTCAATGTGTACAATTCAAATTATTGTTTTTCTTGGGGTTCCCTAATTCGATTGACAATTTTCCTCCACTGAGTGGTATTGATTGGGTTGTCTACTTTTAGGCTGATTGAATTTATTGGAGGCAAAGCCCTCAGAAAAAGGTGAATTATTCATTATCCACCACATAAATTTTAATAGAATCTAATTATAATAATTACCTTTTTTAATATCATAATTATTATAATTATGTTAATGAGATCTGGTTTGCTATAAAATACTAAGAATACTAAAAATACTTTAAAATACTATAAGGTTTGTTTAAAAAGTTCTCTTATACTTTCTATGTTCCTTAAAAACGGTTTTGTATTCAACCAAATCTGTATATTCACAATAATATTTTAATTAAGGGCGTTAGCTCCAGTCTTTATTAATATTTTGTAGGTCTAACTTAAAATCATTGTTCTATAAAATAACCTTTGAATATTTCCAATTGAAAACAGATGTATCTTAGTCATTAACACACTTGTGTTTTGAGTCCTTTAAGGTCTATTCTATTCATATGTAAGATATATATTTTTCGTTACTGAAAGAGATAGTCTGTACGACCTAGGTGGGTATGACTTACCGCCTCGATTTCCTGCTCGAATCTCACGGGTCTCAGGCGGCACAGCACCACGACGAGATAGACGAAGTTGACAAACAGTCCCATGCCGGACCATAGGACCACGTCCGGCGTGCAGGCCACCAGATAGCCGTGCATGCCCATCATCAGGCAGCCAATGAGCAGCATGGCCCGCATCCACAGCGAACCGTAGGGCCCATGGGGGGCCAGGAAGGCCAGGAAGAGGAAGGCCCAGCCGAGCTGAAAGTACAGGTGATGTGGCTGCTGCCAGCCGAGGCACTGTTCGATGGACCAGTCGCCGGGATTGATCGATCGTAGGGTTCCGTTGTTGTCCCAGGTGATCGTGCCGCTGCTGGCGGCGCTCGTTCCCGCCGTGCTCTGGGCTATCAAAGTGCCAGCGGAGGCCTCTGCCCCAGATCCTGGTGCAGATCCTGGTGCAGCTGCTCCGCCCAGACCGATGCCCATCACGCTGCTGGCGCTGCTGCCGGCACTATTGATCAGAGCGCCCATCCCAACGCCCGCTGCACTGCCCGCCGTGCTGGGCATTCCGCTGGTCCTGATGATCCTGCTTGGCCTGCTCCTGCTCCTGCTCCTCCGTTCGCTGCCTTCGTTTCAGTCTCAGTCGCTCTCCTCAGCCTGATCTTTGAGCTATTCCTTGGGAACACCACCTCGTCAATTGCCAGACTCCCAATGGGTTGGTGTATCCGCTGACTAAGCCCCAGGGCTCTTGTCTCCGCTTAGGCCAAAAACTCAAATTTTCCGGTGTTTTATTAAACAACTATGGGGGTTTCCTTTTTTAATTATAAATATTTTGTAGTTGCCTTAATTTTTTTGGGTGGTTTGGTTATTGCTGCTGCCCTTTTTGAAATGTTTGTGCTTTGTGGTTCGTGTCGCGACTAGACAGTTTTCCAATGGTTGTTGTCCTTGCCAATGCAAGATTAATTCGAATATCTTTTAATTTATATGGTTTATAAACTGTTTTTAGCTGCCCGCTGAGCTGTTGTCAGTGCCGTCGTTTGAATATTCGTTAATTTTTATTGTAATATTATGTTTGGACTATTTTTTCCCCTAGCTGCCGCTGGATTTCCCGCTGATGTTGCTCCTGGCACAGTTGCTGCTGCTGCTGCCGCCTGTCACATTGTTGCATTGTTTAGGCAGCTGCTGAAAAAAATTAAAGGAAAAACCATTTTAAAGACAAATCCCATAAACTTTCAACGAGTAGAAAGGGCTGAAAAATGTGTACAAAACATAAACTTGGCTTTTATATGCCTTTTTGAACAGCAATACAATTGTATGCAATTAGCTAAGACAGTTCATTAATTAATTAGTAATCGATATTGCAACACAGTTAAAAACCTTTGGGAACTGCTTCAGCTGCTAGCGAATGTTGCAATTCTCAGAGATCGAAGTAATTACACCAATCTATTTAAATATTTAATAATAATAATCCATTTTTTTTTTTGATTATTAATCATTTGTAAGCAAATTTCCTTCGTAAAAACACTAAATAATTTTATTTAAACAAAACTATCTTCAATGTTCTTATAAACGCTCAAGCAGCCGCTTCTTGTCTATCTCAATAACAAATGAATAATGCATGAGGTAAACTTTGGAAGTAGGAAGTGGGCTATCAAGTGCACATTCATTACATCCTATGCGTCGGATGCATTCCATCATTCCCACCAGTTGAATTCAATACAAGTGATTGGGAATAATGCACATGTGCCAAATTAGTCAGCTGATTAAAGCAAGCAGTGTGTAAATAATTAACACGATGACTAATCGCAACATGTCTTGGCCGTGTATAGGAAATTTATTGCTCCCCAGACAATATCTAGTGCTTCGCTGACCTCCTCTGTTCGCATCTTCAGCATAAATTCACGGATATCTTAAATACTATATATACCATACAAGAATCTATACACAAAAATCACGGTATTCCGAAATAAATCATACGAAAATACACAGAAACCCACAGAACCAAAGACTATCTGCAGTTTCTGTTCTCTTTTTGTTTTTTTGGCGATAGAGATCCGCACAACCTGTTCCCGACTCGACCAGGCCAACAAAACTTGGTCAAAAACTCTCCAGAGAGTATATACACATTTAGAACAATGCAAACAACGGCTGCGAGTTTTGTTTGCTGACCCCAATAGAGAACGGCAACAAAAAACTGGGAAAGTGGCCGAAAGTGGGTGAGGGTATGGTCTATATGGTCTCTGGTCTCTGGTCTCTGTTCTGAGGTCCCTGTATATTTTATAGTGTTGGGGTTGGTCTGGTGAGTGCGACTGAAAAGCGAAACATTTCCGGCCTGGACATGAATAATAAAACAAAGCCAGCGAATGGGCAAGATATCGGAGAAAGGAGAAGGGAGAAAGGGAGAAGAGGAGAAAGGGAGGATAAAAGAGCGACAAAGAAGGGCATCAAAATAATCAATTTGATGTCGCAAAGTTCGTGGTCGCCAATGCACTGAAAAAAAATATTTTTGATACACGTATCTTTTTACCTGAAGTCTTAATTACAGTTTGATTTAATATTTATGATACTTAGTCCGTGGGACCATCCAATCTTCAAAACACTGTGACCATGAACTTAAAAAAATATCTTTTTACTATTTTCTAAGACGTTTTATATGTTTTATAACGCAGATACAAAGTCTTTTTAGAAGTTCACATTACAGTGGACCAATCCAATCTTCCAAAAACTGAGACCATGAGCTTAAAAAAATATCTTTTTATATTTTCTAAGACCTTTTATAACGCAGAACCTGCATTGTACACCATATCACTTACAACTGAGAGTTAAAGAAATATATATATCTTTAGGATTTTTCCTCAGTGTAGTTATTGAAAGCGGTCAGCCAACCGTTGACAGACTGTCTGATGATGATGATGATGGTGATGATGAACATGATGCACTGGTGATGTCGACTGTGTTGACGATTACTCAACACTTTGCATATTGGCTGCACTGCAACAGTGTCTTTGGTGTGTGGTTGATAATGATTATGTTGATGATAGTGGCAAGTGACACACATCAGCCACACAAACAAACAAGGCCAACACTTCCTCATCATTACCATCAACGCTTCGGGGGTGTGCAACAAAACCGAGCAATCGAAACTCACCTTGATTTCCGAGCAAACAAATACCCTGGAAAACCAAAAATGTATGGAAAAAGAGTTGGAATACCCAAATGGTATCGTAAAATCGTAATATAATATTATTGCTTAAATACAAATAGTTGTTACAACAGACTACAAATCCCAAGTTACGATATGCGATACAATTATAAAGTCTGTTAAGTTCTCTGTCACGTTTGGTAAACTCATCTCAAAAAAAAATATATGTCTTCCTCTAAAACTAGTTTTAAGATCTTTTTTCATACGATAATAACATTATGGTTGTCAGGTGTTCATACAATTCCGCGGGCTTATAACAAAATATATAAACTTATTAATTGAGTTTAATTATGGAAAATAGTTTTCTAAAAACCAATTAATATAGCTTTCGGAAAATGACTAGAATATTAATGTATTCAACCTTCTCTATGTTCTGTAATTGGTATTTACCACCGCCGTTTATGGGTTAAATGGTTGGTTCGAAGGGTCGGAAATGCTTTCTCCGGAGCGTGGCTGTATTCAAACACTATAAATACCCTCTATAAAGGGTATACCCACACCAACGCACGCACACACACGTGCAGCAACAACAAAAATGTGGGCAGAGAAGATGAAGTCATCGTTTTGTTGCCTTGAAAATAAAACACACACACAAAAAAACACGAAAAACAAAAAACAAACAGAACAACAAATGCAAATACAACAAAGCGCGACTTCGCTTAAAAGACCAGAAATTAAAGTCCATAACCAAAAGTAAAATGGGTAAAACGCGAACGAAGCAAGCTCCAAAACTGCGAAAAATAAAAATAAATATTGCGAAGAGACCCGGTTAAAAAAATAAATAAAACTATGATGTACAAGAAACCTAAAAATAAGAACATGTTTTGACAACAAAATTACTATTTATTTCATGTTTAAAATCCTATAAAACTGATCCCCTAATCAGCCATATCAACCATATCTTGAAATACACAACAGATCATTAAAATTTTAGTTGAACTTTAAACTGAGAGTATATTTAGCCCAGTTAAGCAGTTTATTTTCTTATAACGATGCCAGTAAACACTTTTGATAAAAAAAATATAAAATAAAAACATTGTAAAACAGAACAAAGGGAAAACTGGTAAAGTAGAAAAACAGACTGGGAAACTTTTAATGCGAAAATGCCAATAAGTTGTGGCTGATAATTGCCAGAAGAAAGGGAAAAGTCGCTGGGTGAAAATGGGTGGAAAGGGCTTGGTTGAATGGCATGTCAATGGCCAGTGACAATATTGGAAAAGCGGGGGTTAATGGGCGTTATGGAGTCCTCTCTTGGTTTCCCCCATCTTTTTCCCTTCTGTTTCTTTTTTTTTGTGGTAATTTCGTATCGAAGTCATCGATTGCCTGTGTCCAGCAATTGGTGTTTGCTCAGTCGCAATCATCGTAAAATAGTCGTGGGGGGCATCTAATGAGATATCGCATATAGCCATTACATTTAAGCGGTTCGTATTCGTTTTTCCCTCCCTTTGAACGTTCGAATCATAGTGGAGAAAGTAGCGATCTTTGGTTAACATAAAGTTTAATATAAATTTACCAGTCATTTCTTATAGATATGCATGTTTGTATCCATAAAATGAATTGAACATATACGATTTTTCCAAAAAATATAATATGTATTGGATATTATACTTTCTATGGGGATACATTGAGTTTTTGCCCCTAAAACAAGAGTTGTGTAGTGGTTTTTTACGATTTCGAATGATATATAAATCTTACATAATTTGGTACATTTTAGGTGCATGTTTGCTTAGAAGATTTAACGAAAGAAAGACTAATATAAATGTATACACATAAAGATAAATATCTTTCAAAGACTATCTCCCAAATTGTTGTTCCGACCGCCTTGAAGATTTGGGAGTATACCCCAAACAACTTTAACTAACTAAAGCAATTTAAAGCAAAACGATTTTTTTGAAAACCATTGCAATCCGTTAAAATAGAATTTTAACGTAGTTTATCAAAAAGGCTTAAAAAACGTGACACTGAAGGGTATTTAGATATCGATAAGAAGTTGTAGGCGGCCCACAGAGTTTCATATCTTGGCCGATTCTAATTGGTATTTGGCCCGCAGACAAATTATGGTCGTAATCCAATTGAAAGCGGAACGTGTATGGCAACAATTGGAAATGGAACCTTTGATAAAAATAGAGGGGAAAATAGAAATGAAACAAAAAGAGGGAAAAAAGAAAAGATCAGACATTAAAGTCGTAAGCGTCGCAAAGGTTTAATTACATGGAATTAATTGTGTAAAAAACACAACGCTGGCAGCATTTCTTAAGGGGTCCTCGACTGTTTCCCTCTGGTATTTGTAATTTTTTAACAACTTTTGATGGGGCAAGTGGAGAATGGTGAGACGAAAGTGAAACGGCGGCAACTTTTTTCCCTCGCCAATTTCCGTTTCCCACGTGTAAACAAAAATAATAATAACAATAACGAGACAGCGACATTGTCTCTCGCCCTATATGCCATATTAAACTTTACATCGTTTTTACGGTCAAAAACGGGCAAAACAAAGGCAAAATTGTTGTAAATTATTTTCGAGCGAAAGCAGAAATACAAAAAAAAAATCACTTAATCACTCATTGGCTATGTAAATGGGTTAGGAAATGGTCGGTCGGCATAAGTATACACAGAAAATTGATGGATTACCATACTAATGGTCTGCAGTCAATTTTCGGCTACGCCACCAAGCTTATTGATAGGAAACTTTTAATTATGAAAGAACAATTATCAACTTTTGAGGTACAACTTTCATCTAGGGGCGAGAACTGATAAGGGAACATTTCCATTGAGGTAATATTCAATAGATTTTGCTTTGTTTTTGGCACATAAGGTCACTTATCTTATCTGTATACTTTTGAAGATGCGATACGAAGTAGCTGGCAGTTATCCAACTTTATGGATAAGATAGTGTCTGAAAATAATGGTTAGCCCAACGATTTGTTTAGATTTCTATACTGCAAGTCTTTTGTATAAATATTTCCTCTGACTTTTACGACTTGGTAGAGTAAATATTTAGTTGTTCTAGCAGTTATTTTTAAATTAATTTATAGAAATAATCTCACAGAGTACTTTATTCGATTACTTTTTTTGCATTTTTGAAAAGATCATGAATTTGGATCTTCAAAAACTCCCAAAAAAACCCTTTTTCTCGTTACTGTACATAGTTTCTATCCCATTATATTTAAACTATAATTTTAAAATTAACCCCTTGTATAAAAATGTTCTACTTTTTCAATAGACTAAAATAAGCTCTTATCACATTTTTAATTACTATTTTTGAATCATATTATTTCAGAAAATGTTCCTTTTAGCTTAGCCATTTAAATGTTATAAGAATGAAAAATCATGGATGCTGTTTTACCCAAAACAAATTGATTTATCCTTTTGGGAACCTAAATATATCCATTTTCAACCATTAATTACAATTTCAGATCCAATTGTTTTAAGTTGTTTTCCCTTAAAATTAGAAATTTGAATGTTAGAACTAGGAAAAACCATGTGAAATATTTTTCCTAAATTAAATTTTTGACTTTTTTTTGGGAACTTGGACAATAATAAATAGTAGCTCCCCGATCTTGCCTCTCTCTCGCTCGCCCAGGCCCACAAACTTCCATAAATACAGACGCACACACACAGAGAGAGAGTTGCATGCCAGAAATGCCATGCAAATGCAAACACCCACACACACATATATGTGGAGAGGGGGCGGGCGGCATGTGTGTGGGGGGCAGAAGTTGGAGTTTGTTGCTTTTGTTTTCCTTTTCTTCCCATCCACCATCCCCCCTCCCCCACCGCCCAATCTATAACTTCTTCCTCTTCTTTGATGCGTGCTGGCAACTGCAATCGCTGCCTCTGCCGGCGTCGCTGCCACCACCCGCACGCACACACTTACACACGCCCCGACATCTACGTATATACATATACATAACACATGCATTTTTAAAAGCGTGTTGATGTTCGATTTTTCACCGTTCTCACTGAACTTTACACACAAACAAACGGTTATTATTTAATTACTTTTGGCGCGACTTCAATTAAAAAAAAAAGGCGAGCAACAACAACGCCGCAAGTATATATACATACGTATGTACATTGCACATAACAAAGCTGCCACTCCAAAAAAAAAAACAACGGTTTGAACTGGCAAATCACACACACACACACGCAGATTGGGGGCGCCCGTGCATTGATGAGAACAATTTGTTGTTTTTACATTTAACACGTGAGTTTATGCCTTTCTTATTGTGTTTTTTGGCTAAAACCTTCTCTTTTCTTCTATGTATTTACCAGCAGAAGTCATCTTGTATTTACTCCGCTTGGCGTTTTTTTTCTTTTTTTGGTTTTTTCGGCGATTTCACTCCCGTTTAGAATGAATATATACATATATCGCGTAAATCTGACAGAATATCAGTAGTTTTTCACTGGAAACCGTGATTTTTCTACCCGGCGATTTGTCCGATGTTTTTTTGTCATATTTTCTTCGAGATTTTTGTAAAACGCAACGAAAACACGAAGCAGCGGCGCTTTTATATGGGAAATAAATGAAATGTAAACGGCTGTGAGAGCGCACCGAGTCGCGCTCTCGCTCTCCCGCTCTCCCAAAGAGAGCCCAAAACAGCTGGGAATGAGCGCAGGAACAGCCGGTTATGAATTGACGATTTAAATGCCCAGCTCTGCTTTTAGGTGACTCACCGCTGGTAACTAATCATAAATCAAGAACTAACTGCCCAAGAAACCGCAATGAACCGACGAAAAATGGTTATAATAAAAACGCGCCCAGCCGCCAGGGTTGCCACCCGGCAGCCGATAGCCAGACGACCGCACGCGATAACCGATAACACTCTTCGCTCTTTGCCACGAATTGCAAGTTTGCAATTCCGTCGCCTTCAAGTTCCCAGCCATTGTTTTGTGCAAAAATCTTGGTAATAGTGCGCTACGTGGTGCGGCACACGTAATCCTGGACATAAGGAGCAAAGTGAACAAAGCGCACCGGTGATTTAACGGCTCGAGAAGCGAAATAAACATTGCCGAAAAACGCCGGCAGGCGAAAATGACGCTGGATGTGGGCGGCGTCGCCCGGGGACTGCTCACCTGGGAAAAGCAGGAGCACCTGGTCAAACTGGCCATTCTCATCCTTGCAGCGGTTCTATGTGAGTATATCTTCTGTTTTTGGCATTATGCGAGTGGGCGAGCTTAAAAAAAAAAACATTCGCATCTGGTTCGAGCTTCCTCGCTATCGATAGCTATCGGTTATCGGCGGCGGTCGCTATCGCCTAGGGGTGGCCCCTACCCAGCGAAGATATCTAGAGGTGGAACATTTTTCTAATATGTATTGAAATTTTTTAGAAGTGAAAGTAAGCGGGTAATAAGCAAAACAATTTTTTAATCTTACGTCTTACGCTTAAAATATACCTTATTTGTTAGTGAAAACAGTTTAGGGAAACGGGCTCTTTTTTTTTTGTATATTAAAATATCAACTGCAGATAGCACGCTTTGTTGCGCCAGCCCTTTGATAATATCGATAAC
This sequence comes from Drosophila subpulchrella, assembly GCF_014743375.2. Classification (NCBI taxonomy): domain Eukaryota; kingdom Metazoa; phylum Arthropoda; class Insecta; order Diptera; family Drosophilidae; genus Drosophila; species Drosophila subpulchrella. Next base: position 27,316,067 of record NC_050613.1, on the reverse strand, counting down.
TAAATAAACGCCCAAGTGCCACCACTGCCGCGCGTCTTCCTCTTGCCAACGCCGACCTGAACTTCCCTTTCCGATTTCCATTGCACAGCGTTCGCCACGCGCCTGTTTTCCGTGCTGCGATTCGAGAGCGTGATCCATGAGTTCGACCCGTACTTCAACTACCGCACCACGCGGTTCCTCGCCGAGCAGGGCTTCTACAAGTTCCACAACTGGTTCGATGACCGCGCCTGGTATCCCCTGGGCCGCATCATCGGCGGCACCATTTACCCGGGCCTGATGCTCACCTCGGCGGCCCTGTACCGCCTGATGTGGCTGCTGAACGTGACCATCGACATCCGGAACGTGTGCGTCTTCCTGGCGCCCTTCTTCTCCTCGCTGACCACGCTGGTGACCTATGCCCTCACCAAGGAGATCCACGTAAGTCAAGACCCTACAAAACTATAAAGATCTTGGATCCCAGAAACCAAACACCCGCTCACTCTACTTTGGCATTAAAAATGATCACAGATCCTAACTATTGAACAACTTTCTATTCACTTTAATATACCATTCACCATGCAGATCTGTGATCAGATCAATGAATTCCAACTAACTACAAATGAATCCAAACTTTTTCCGAACTGAAGACCATCCAAATTTCTTCAACTCCAGCTTCATTTAAATCTGTCTTGCCTTCAGAACATCCAAACGTTATCCAGATTGCAGATCTTAACGGTTTCCGAACTTCAACCCTTCTACTATCCTTAACATATCCAGTGTGTACCTATGAACTCCAAAAATTGTATTTATTTATGTACAATTCATAAGAAACACTGTAAAAGATCATTTATCCAGATCCTAACTAATCAAGAACCTAAATTCTTCCTATTTCCTACATCATGAGTTCTTTCAGTTCTTGTAAGTTTATTTTCGTTAGTTATTATAGGCAGCCAAATTATATGTATATCTTATCTGATAACTAGTTTACCCATTTCGAGGTTATGTCCTACACGTGGTCCTAATGATCCTCCTGTTCTTTTTAGAGTACTGGTGCTGGTCTGGTGGCCGCCGCCTTGATCTCCATCGTTCCGGGATACATCTCTCGATCTGTGGCGGGATCGTACGACAATGAGGGCATCGCCATCTTCTGCATGCTCTTCACCTACTATTTGTGGATCAAGGCTGTAAAGACGGGCACGATCTTCTGGTCGGCCATGTCGGCCTTGGCCTACTTCTATATGGTCTCCTCCTGGGGTGGCTATGTCTTCCTGATCAATCTAATACCGCTGCACGTGCTGGCGCTGATGATCACCGGACGTTTCTCGCACAGGATCTACATAGCGTACAGCACGCTCTACTGCGTGGGCACCATTCTATCAATGCAGATTTCGTTCGTGGGATTCCAACCTATCCAGAGTTCCGAGCATATGCTGGTAAGGACCTAATGCTGTTTAATACTTGTAATCTAAGCGAAGAGTGATCTGTTGTGATGAATACCTAATATATTCTTGATAGGAAGAGTATGAAACATAATGAGTACGAAAAACCCAAGCTGACTTGATCACTGATAGGAATCGATATAAACTCACGATTTATCAATCACAGTGCTAATCGTTTTTCTTTCTTGCAGGCACTGGGAACCTTTGGCCTGTGCCAGATTCACGCCTTTGTGGACTATCTGCGCTCTCGCATTCCCAAGGATCACTTCGAACTGCTCTTCAAGACCTTGGTTTCCAGTGTGCTGACTGTGGTGTTCGTCGTGGGCATTCTGCTCACGCTCACTGGGAAAGTCTCGCCCTGGACGGGAAGGTTTTACTCGCTACTCGATCCGTCCTATGCGAAGAATCACATTCCAATCATTGCCTCGGTCTCAGAGCACCAGCCGACATCCTGGTCGTCCTTCTATTTCGATCTGCAGGTGGGTTCCGTTGGGAGAAAAGTTAGTTTTGTAAGAAAAACTAAATTCGAGTACATGTTATATACATATATTTTCCTTATAAATTTAAGTCAAGAAAAGATAACAATAATTTAGCTTAAACTGACGGAAGAGATTTATCTGCCAAAGATGAAAACTTAACCACGATGCGAATGAGTTGCGCCTTAATGCATTGAAATGATTACCTTGCACTTTGATCGCTGAGGCAGTATTATAGATATATGTAACTCCTTTAATCGTGACCTTTTCCCTCTAGAACTCATTTATTGACTCTTTGGAACTCCCTTGCAGATCCTGGTGTTCCTATTTCCAGCTGGCCTGTATTTCTGCTTCTCCAAGCTGACGGACTCAAATATCTTCATTATTTTGTACGGAGTTACCAGCATTTACTTCGCCGGTGTGATGGTGCGACTGATGCTGGTCCTGGCGCCCGTGATGTGTGTGCTGTCCGGCATCGCCATTTCGCATTTGCTGGCCAAGTATATCAAGAGCGTGGATGCGGGTGGATCGGGGAAACAGGGAGTGGAGAGCAAGCGGCAGCACAAGAAGCTGGAGCAGCAGACGGGCGGCGTGAAGAGCGAGGTGGCCATTGGATTTGTGGGAGTCATCACTCTGATGCTGATCGTGTACACGCTGCACTGCACCTGGGTCACCTCGGAGGCGTACTCTTCGCCCAGCATTGTGCTGAGTGCCAGGTCGCACGATGGCGGCCGCATCATCTTCGATGATTTCCGCGAGGCCTATTACTGGCTGCAGATGAACACACCGGAGGTGAGTTACCAGCATAGATGGTTCTTTTATCGAGTGTTTTGCCTGCCTAGCCATGCGGAGTAGCTATTTTTAAGTCACTTTAAACATAGAATATTCAACTGGCTGTGTGGGCTTCTCGAGATTTTCACCTTCTCATGATGACTACATTGCAAATTCTTGATAGGAAGAGTATGATACACAATGAGTACTAAAACAACCAAGCTGACAAAACCATAAAAACCACTACCTTTTGCCCATTCCCGTTGAGTAGCCAAAACTAAACTGTTTTTAAATGTATTTACCAGGATGCTCGCATAATGTCCTGGTGGGATTATGGCTACCAGATAACGGCCATGGCCAATCGCACAATATTGGTGGACAACAATACTTGGAATAACACGCACATATCGCGCGTTGGCCAAGCGATGGCTTCGTCGGAGGAAAAAGCCTACGAGATAATGCGCGAACTGGATGTGGATTATGTTCTAGTGATTTTCGGAGGACTGACTGGCTACTCCTCTGACGATATCAACAAGTTCCTGTGGATGGTGCGCATTGGCGGCAGCACGGATCGTGGGGCGCACATCCGTGAAAAGGACTACTATGCCGCCAATGGCGAGTTCCGAGTGGACAAGGAGGGTTCACCCACATTGCTCAACTGTTTGATGTACAAAATGTGCTACTATCGCTTTGGGCAAATGTACACCGAAGGTGGCAAGGCCCAGGGTTACGATCGAGTTCGGGCGGCCGAAATCGGCAACAAGGACTTCGAGCTAGATGTCTTGGAGGAGGCCTACACCACGGAGCACTGGCTAGTCCGCATCTACAAGGTCAAGGATCTGCCGAATCGTGGGGTCTAATCATAGCAAGAGGTCGCCATCATTCCGCTCTATTCTGTGTTCTGTATATTAGCTCTCTCTTTCTGTCTCTGTCTATTTTGAATATTTGGTAATCTCTCTATCGCTCAACGAGTATTATTTGCTGCTTTCTCCTGCTTTACCCCTCATGCATTTAGTTGCACCAAACCCCAAAAAACCATGTATTTTTTTTATCTTTTACAAATGTCTTAAGTAAACCAGATGCGTGTAGCTCCTTAAACAAGAAAACAGCATGTAAGCGAATCGAACGAAATATATATATGTGAAAACGTATCAGAACTAGTTCGAAAGTCTCATTTACTGGAGTTGGTGTTGGTCTTTATCTTTCTGTAGAATAATATGAAAAATGTATTTGGGACTACTACTACTAATTAAGTTTAAGCTTGAACTGAATAATATTGATAAATGGAATTAAAATTTCATTCAAGAAATATATTTATTATATATATGTACCAGAGGAATAATTAACACAATTATCCCAATAGATGTCTTCTTTTGGAACCAAATCTAAAGAAGAATAAAACCAAAAGGCGGTTGTTGTGAACTGTACTTTTTTGTGCATTATAAGTAGCCATATATGTACATGAAAGTAACCGTGCAGTTCCATAAGTCACCAACAGGCCAATAATGACGAGGAAAAAAGTTGATGAATTTGTCATGCATGCCAGCCTAGGTATCAATCAGTTGAAAATTAATGCCTGATTTATTAACAACATCAAAGTTTTCTTGGTGAAAATCTGACGAATTACTAATGACTGGTATTTCAGAAAAAACACATATTTTTAGTGCTAAAGGCACGTAAAGATTGTAACTTAAGGATACAAGTTTCGGAATTAGTCCGAATGTGCTTTCTACAAGAGAAACCTAAAGGATTCGTGTATAGTAAAATGCTTTATTGGACATAAGGCGATATGCTTGAGGGTATAAGTTAAAAGCGCGTAGATATAATCGGTAGGTGGCCGAATCTGTGGGACACGGATCTCTATTTTAGTGGCTACTGCCGTTGGTGGTGCCATTGGCCTTGGGATTCTGCTGGCCTGCGGCAATAAAGGTGGTCACGTCCAGCTTGCTGGCCACTGCCCTGAGCTCCTCCTTGCCGGCCGAGCTCGTTCCCAGGATGAGCACACTGGGATCCACCTCGAGGACGCGGGCTAGCTTGCCAAGGGTCTCGGATTCGTTCAATCGGATCACTCGCTTGTTAAGGGCCTTGATGGCGGGATCGGACTGCTGTCGGTTCATGCTCACGATCTGGGTGATGAGCGTCTCCTGACCCACCACGCCCAGAATGGACCTAAGTGAGATAGAAGCGATAGAAAACCACATGAGTTATAAACAAGAGTTCTGCAGAGGCAGAAATTCAGTGGGCCTACCCATCATCCTGATCCACAACGGGCAGCTGGTCCACTCGATGTTTCTTCATCAGAGCAATGGCCTCGCCAACCGTTGCACTCGACTTGAGAGTGGCCGGCGGGGAGGGCAAATGGAGCTGCTCGATGGACAGGTTCCACCACCAGTGACCGTGCTCGTTCACCGGCTCCTTGAAGCCACGCGCCTCCATCCAGTTGTCCGAGACGAACTTGGTCATGTAGTTGCGTATGCCATCGGGCAGGATAACCACGCAGCGCTGGCCCTTCTTCAATTTTCGGGCATACTGGAGGGCAGCGTGCATCGCTCCGCCGCTGGAGCCGCCGCATAGCAGACCCTCCTCCGCGTTTAGGCGCCGGCTCATGGGGAAGCAATCGGGATCGCCGATCTTCGTCCACACATCCACCACGGCATCGTCGAAAACGGTGGGCGGGAAGTCATAGCCAATGCCCTCCACCTCGTAGAATTGCACATCGGTCTTGTTGAGCTCCGCGGGACGCGCGAGGATCGAGCCGTAGGGATCCACGCCGACAATCTGGCAGTTGGGAGCCTGCTCCTTGATCTTCCGGCCAATGCCGCTGATGGTGCCCGCCGTTCCCGCAGAGACCACTATCATGTCCACCTGGTTGTCCAGCTGCCACAGGATTTCGGCGGCAGTGCCATCGTAGTGGGCCAGCGGATTGCCAGCGTTCCGATACTGATCCAGGACAATCGAGTTGGGCGTTTCCCGCTGCAGTTGCTGGGCCACGTAGATCAATCCCTCCGGCGAGTCGTAGGCGGCCTCCGTGGGCGTCCTTATGATCTTGGCCCCCAGGGTTCGCAGCGCCGATACCTTCTCGTTGGACATCTTCTCGGGCATCACGATGATGCACTTGTACCCCTTGACCGCACAGGCCATCGCCAGGCCGATGCCCGTGTTGCCCGACGTCGGTTCGATGATGGTGAATCCTGGCTTCAGGAGACCCTGCTCCTCGGCATCCTGCACCATGCGATAGCCGATGCGGTCCTTCACCGATCCTCCAGGATTAAGGAACTCGCATTTGGCATCTACGAAAATTTCAAAATATTAATCAGGTTGATCCTTACAATATATCATTTTCAACCTAAATATATCCCAAGAGGATCTTAGTAAAGAAATCAAGTTCATGATATCATTATCATTATGTTCAAGAAAATATTTGAAGACCCTAAAGATATTTTATATTATTGCTTGTTGTAATGTACAGTCAAAGTTTTAACTCAAATCTGTTTTTCTTCGTTATGAAATACATGATATATGTACCATAAGTACTTTTGATATTTGATAAGGTAAATGTAGGCAATCATCTATATATTAACTAAGTGGGAAAGTAGGCTTATATCCCATTTGGGACTTACACATCTCGCACTCGATTCCCTCGCTGGCGGGGATATGATTTAATTTGACCAGTGGAGTGCATCCGATCACCTCGAGAATGTTCGGCGTGATCTGTTGACGATGTGCGATGCCCCGTTGGGTGTGGGGCGATTTTTCCGTGGTCCCCAGATGCCATTTGCACTTGGACGGCTTTCCGGGATCGATGAAGTCCGCGGGCCTTTCGTACGGCTTTGGTTGTGGCATCTCTGTAAGGGTGAAAGCAATTTGGACAGTATGGATTATAACATTTGGTTGTGTGATCAAGATATGTATCTATTGCTGTGGGTAGGATACCTGCCTTCCAAGGATACAACTTTCTGAGTATAACTTAGGAGTTTCCAATTTGGTATGGGCGGCAAGAATATAGGAAATCAATAATCTAAGGTATGTTATTTTTAGCTATCACTTTTTGTTACAAAAATCTAAAATAATAATAACTGATGGTACGGATTTGGTTATCACTTCAATAGCTATATGCTGCTAAAGACTTCAATGTTTTTTGACTTCAAAAACGCCAGATGTTGTGGTTGGACCTTTGATGATCCTAGACCTTATCACCTCCAAAGTCCGGTGGGGATACGTAGGGAAAAACGAAAGAAAGCTGAACCAAAATAAATTTCTTGTTGTCTCATTGCGACTGAGATTGCGAAATTGCACGAGATTATTATTATTCAATCGAAAGCGAAAAGGTCGGGTCTGAAAAACGATGACACGACAAAAAATTGATAAAAAGAAGAGCCATTAGAAAACAGGAAGGAAGGCCTATCAACTCTTTGAATTTGCACAGTGATATACATATGTATGAACTTATTTAGAAATAGATGTCTGGTTCTGTTTAGACTTTTCAGTAATACTTATTCAAAGGGCAATGACATGCTTTTTTTACGACTTTAAATCTCAAGGTTTTCCTCGTCGAGTCAAGTGGGGAAAGTTTACTATTAAATTCAGCTAAATGCGGAAATTAGCATGGTTGTGCGGAAACTTCAATCCCTAATAAGGTTTTCCTTGTTTTTCTGTCTAACTTTAGATTTACCCGTTCATTGATCCCATTGTTTATCCTAATGGTTTCAGTTCGAAACCCCTTATAAGTTGGTAAACAAATAGTAGCTGCCGTTCAGGTTGGGTCGTATATTGTAGATAAGGTTTCCAGGTGGCACTGATTGATTGCACTCTATACGATACGCCACTCGAAGTCTATCATCTACAAAGCAAACTCAAATAAGGGACAGTGTTTTCGTATATTATATGAAGAGCACTAGTATCTGGGGCCACGTTTTGTGGGGTATAACTGAGTTTAGGACTAGACTAGGGTAGGTCGGAATCTATTGTTCTTGTGCAAGTACAGTAAGCTCAGATACAAATTAGGATTCAGATTTTAAATGAACCAGGCAAAGCGAAAAATCTGTGTAAATATATATTTTTAAATTTTTTTTCCAAATTTAATTTTTGAATGTAAAATTTTAAGATTTTTTCAATAGTAAATTTAAACAATTTTTAAGGTAAGTTGTTTCTAAATTTTTTCAGTGCACACTTTCTTCTTCTTCATTCTTGTTCGCTCAGGAGTTTTTTATTGCTCTTTCTTGTTTATCTCCCCCTTTTTACACACACTCGCACAAGTCCCCATATGTAAATATATGTACATATGTATGTATATTTATATATTTGTTTTTCAAAAGCACGCGGCTCCAAAATAGAAAAACAAAAACAAAAACAACGAACAATACGTATGTAAGAAACATGTAAAAAAAAAAAGCACATGTTTTTCTCTGCTCTCTATTTTGTATTTGTATTTTGCCGGTTGGAATTTTTTTTTTGGTTAAGTGCGTAGGGTGCGAACGAGATGGCACTATGCCATGGAACTTTGCAGGAAAGGACTTAGGATTTTGAACCTTTGCCAGTTCTTAGCTTTAGTTTTACTTACTAGGGCGGATTTAGTGATCAATTAAGGAGCAACTAACTAGCAAGAACTGCGAAGGGCGACCGCTGCGATGCTGCCAACGAAGGCAATTGACAAAAGCCAACAAAAAGTACAACCAACGCAAACAATTTGCGGCTAACGGTCGACTGCGGCGCCGCCAGAGGCAGCGGCAGAGCACAGTGGGCGCCATCGCCCCCACAACCCCAGTGAAGGGACCCCCTCTGGACACCTAAAAATTTCAAGAAAAAAAATTTGTTTTTTGGTTACGTTTTTAAATATTTTGTAATAATTGCAGGTAATACAAGATTATTTGTTACGTTATAAATATGGGTTCACTCGTCCTTTATAAAACCAATTGTTTTAATGTTACTTGTATAAAAAGTTGACTCGTCGTTTTTGGTCTAAAAGTCAGTTTTGTTAAATGAAAAATGCCGATCGCATCAGTACAGCCATTCTAAAGCATTTGTCTTGAAAAAAACACATTTGAACATGCCTGTAGGCACGTCCCCTTAAAAAATCTTATGTTCGTAAATACGTTCTTAAAATGTTTAGGCCATATTCTTGAAAAGTTGAACAAAAGGTAATTGAGCAGCCCTTAAATCAATAAAAAAAACATTTCAATTTTCAAATGTTTGAATTTTTTCATTCATCGTTTTGTATCCCATGGTAAATGCGAGAACGAGATGACCCCAGCGATAACCAGTTTTCGATCTCACTCACACAGCGTGGCTTGAGCTGTGATTTATTGTACTGAAAATAAACGGAAAATGGAATAATCTCACGCAGCGTAAAACGCATTTCACACTATAACAACTTATTTACTGCACAGTAACATTAACAAAATAAAAACGGAATTAATGTAAGCCATATTTTTATACCCTTGCAGAGGGTATATTGATTTCAGTCAGAAGTTTGCAACGCAGTGAAGGAGACGTTTCCGACCCCATAAAGTATATTTATTCTTGATCAGCATGACTAGACGAGTCGATCTAGCCATGTCCGTCTGTCCGTCTGTCCGTCTGTCCGTCCGTTTCTACGCAAACTAGTCTCTCAGTTTTAAAGCTATCGGGCTGAAACTTTCCCAAAAGTCTTATATCTTTTGCTGGTAGTATATAAGTCGGAACCAGCCGGATCGGACAACTATATCTTATAGCTCCCATAGGAATAATCGGACAACAAAATGAAAAAAAATTATATCTTTGGTGTTTTTTAGCATATAAACTCCTAAGCTTGGAAATAACAATTTTTAAATAATTTTGAATTTTGAATTAAATTTTATCGAAATCGGACGACTATATCATATAGCTGCCATAGGAACGATCGAAAAATTGGTGGGAAAATAATATGAAACAAATTATAGCTTCGGTGCTTTTTGACATATAACCTCCTACGCTTGTAAATAACATTTTTTAATTAGTTCTGAGTTTCGAATTTAATTTTATCAAAATCGGACGACTATATCATATAGCTGCCATAGGAACGATCGGAAAATTGGTAGGAAAATAATATGAAACAAATTAAAGCTTCGGTGTTTTTTGACATATTATCTTATACTATTGGGAATATCATTTTTTGTGTTTTTAAATTTAATAATTATAGCTGCAAGGGTATATAAGCTTCGGCTTGCCGAAGCTAACTTTCTTTCTTGTTATACCCGTTACTCGTAGAGTAAAAGGGTATACTAGATTCGTCGGAAAGTATGTAACAGGCAGAAGGAAGCGTTTCCGACCCCATAAAGTATATATATTCTTGATCAGGATCACTAGCCGAGTCGATCTAGCCATGTCCGTCTGTCCGTCTGTCCGTCTGTCCGTCTGTCCGTCTGTCCGTCTGTCCGGATGAACGCTGAGATCTCGGAAACTATGAGAGCTAGGCTATTGAGATTTGGCGAGCAGATTCCTGAGCTTCTTACGCAGCGCAAGTTTGTTTCAGTAGAGTGCCACGCCCACTCTAACGCCCACAAACCGCCCAAAACTGTGGCTCCTACAGTTTTGATGTTAGATAGAAAATTTTAACTGAAATGTATTAGTCTTGTCCATACCTATCGATTGACCCAAAAAAAATTTTTCTACGCCCACTCTAACGCCCACAAACCTCCCAAGAAAAAAAGCTATGACGTCAGAGCCAGACAGTGCGAAATGTTTTTACGCGTGTATGTGTGTGTATGTAAATAGTTGCCGGCCGAACTTAGCGGCAAAGAGAAAAGCACTGCCGGCGCTCAGAGAGAGCAAAGTGCGCGGCTAACTTATTCTATTGAACAATGAATTTGTCACGCCTACCCTGACGCAAATCCGCCGGTAGGTGGCGCATTTAAATCTCGCTTTGCTGCTTGCATATCTCCATTTCCCTTTGGTCGCTTAAGCTGAGTAACGGGTATCTGATAGTCGAGGTACTCGACTATAGCGTTCTCCCTTGTTTTTTTATTAAATTTACCTAAATGTTCAGAAGGAAACTATGTACCTTAGCTTTACGGCTTTAAAAATAAAATGGTCTATGTCTCAAAAACTGTAAAGCTATTAAATAATTTAAAACTGTACTAGCTTGCTAGGCAGCCTAGTAAAGCTTTTCAAAACTGCCAATGAACATAAAACTGCGAGTAGTCTGTGATTTATTGAGCAACACATTCAAGCAAACCTAACTTAACAACAAGAAAGAAAGTTAACTTCGGCAAGCCGAAGTTTGTATACCCTTGCAATTATAATTATTGAATTTAAAAATACAAAAAATTATATTCCCAATAGTCCCAATAGATAATACATATGTCAAAAAACATCGAACCTATAATTTGTTTCATTTTATTTTCCCACCAATTTTCCGATCGTTCCTATGGCAGCTATATGATATAGTCGTCCGATTTTGATAAAATTAAATTCGAAATACAGAACTAATTAAAAAATGTTATTTCCAAGCGTAGGAGGTTATATGTTAAAAAATACCAAAGATATAATTAAAAAAAAAAAATTTTACGATTATTTCTATGGGAGTTATAAGATACAGTTGTCCGATCAGGCTGGTTATATACTACCTGCAAAAGAAGGAAGACTTTTGGGAAAGTTTCAGCCCGATAGCCTTAAAACTGAGAGACTAGTTTGCGTAGAAACGGACGGACAGAGGGACATGGCTAGATCCACTCGTCTAGTGATGCTGATCAAGAATATATGTATATACTTTATGGGGTCGGAAACGTCTCCTTCACTACGTTGCAAACTTCTGACTGAAATCATAATACCCTCTGCAAGGGTATAATGAAATGAATCATACACTAAATAGTATAGTGTACATTAAGATATTTCACGCTAACATTTCAAGGAAGTCGGCTGAGTAGTTTTTTCTCATGTTTATCTAAATAGTTAATTTTTATATAACTCCAAGAAAAGATTGCAATACCTGTATATATCAACACGAATTCCAATCGCTCTTAGAAAATAAGGCAATACATATTTGAAATGCAATTTTTACTGCAAAAGCTTTGAAAAATTCCCAAAATTGAGAACATCATAACGTTTGCAGTCGTCGGGTTATCGCAGCTTAGAAACTCATGGTATTATTCTATGCTTATGAATCATACCTATGTCAGGTTATCGTTCCGAAAAAACGCCGATCTGCCTATAAAGGCTGCACAAATGGCCTGTGCTGAGACAGTGGCGGATCCACGGGGGGGGAAATTAGGGAAATTTCCCCCTCCCTTGGAACCATAGAACCTGAAAATTTTACTTGTTTGCTAGAAAAATATTCTCTGCAAATATTCTCTGTAACCACTTTGTTTACCTAAAAATTGGGATGGATAATTTTTGTTTTATAATTTGTACTGTATTTCTCTCGCAATAATAAGTTTGAACCCCAAATCGAAGAATAAGTTCAATTTCCCCCCCCAAGAATCGTCTCTGGATCCGCCACTGGCTGAGATCAGTATAAAGTTGGCGGTTTATCTAAATAATTCATTTTTATAGATCTCCAAGAAAAGATTGCAATACATGTATATATCAACACGAATTCCAATCGCTCTTAGAAAATAAGGCAATACATATTTGAAATGCAATTTTTACTGCAAAAGCTTTGAAAAATTCCAAAAATTGAAAACATGATAACGTTTGCAGTCATCGGCTTATCGCAGCTTAGAAACTCATGGTATTATTCTATGATTATGAATCATACCTATGTCAGCTTATCGTTCCGAAAAAGCGCCGATCTGCCTATATAAGCCGCACATATGGCCTGTGCTGAGATTAGTTTAAAGTTGGCGGATCCAGCAAAATGAAATCGTACTTCACGTTTTTTCTGTCGTTTTGGCTTTTAAATGAGCTTTCTGCCACGAGAGCCCCATTTAAGGATATATTTTCGGGTCAGTCAACGGAAAATCAGTGCAACGGATATTGTTTTTCTATTCTGAAGCCCCTTTTCTACCGCATTGGGCAACTTGAGGAATCAGCAACAAAAAACGAAGAAGTTCAGAATTTAAAAAACCAAGTAGAAAAACTAATAGATGCGCAAACTAGAGAATTCGATTATCAACGTGAAATGATCAAGACATTGACAGGAAGTATCCAAAGTCTGCAGGGTGAAATAAAAAACAGAGACTCTCAGATCAGTGGTCAAATTGAACAACAATTCAAAGGCATTACGAATAATGACGACAGAGTAAAATCTCTGACCGAAACTGTAAAAGATTTGGAAAGTAGGCTAGAAATCATGGGTTCCCAAATCAATAATCAAGCAGAATTGATAAAAGCTAAAAATGCCGAGGTAGTGAATTTAACATTACACAACAAATTGTGTACGGAATCCATGAGCAAAATAACCGATGATCTATTGAAGTGCAATCGACAGGACTCCTGCCCCAGCAAAGGTCCTAGTGATATTTACAAAATCAACCTGAAGGAGATAGGTACATTCGAAGCTCCCTGCAGTTCAAATGGTTGGCTAACTATTCAAAAACGATTTGACGGCTCCGAGAACTTCAATCGACCCTGGAAGGACTATAAGGAAGGATTCGGCAACATAAGAGGAGAGTTCTTTATCGGGCTTGAGAAACTGCATGTTATGACTCGGGAACGTCCTCACGAACTTTACATTAAACTTGGCAAGGTGGACGGATCCACAGGCTACGCTCATTATGATGAATTTAAGATTGGAAGTGAACTGGAGTCGTATGTGTTGTCGATAGGGACATATAATGGTACAGTCGGAGACTCTCTAGATGTCCATAGGAACCAAAAGTTTACTACACTTGACAGAGATAATGATCCACATAAAGAAATCAATTGCGCTAGCGATGAAGGGGGTGGTTGGTGGTATAAAAAATGTTATTACAGGTAAAAACATTAATTCACTAACAATTGATTCATATTAATATAATCACTTAAAATTACAGCAAGCTAAATGGAAAGTTTTATAAGGAGGGTCGGACCAGAGGCAAAAAAGAGAATGGAATTGCTTGGGGTACCTGGCATAATTACGATTGGACCTACTCGCTTACCTTTGTGGAAATGATGATCAGGCCCAAGACGTTGTGAGCTTTATAAATATTGCATTGCGGAAAATATCAAATACCATTTTATTATCTTTTGTAAATTTGTTTGTGTAAGGACAAAATGAAAAAAGTTTGGGTTCTTTTCAATAAAATATTCTAAGAGTAAAATGTAAGAAACCGTACAGGAAAACTACACTTTTATATAACGATAGTAGTTCTAAGTTCAAATAAAATTTAATTACATAAAGCTCTTAGAAGTCTAACAAAATAACTGTGTTCTACAATCCTTAAATTTGTTTTGTTTCAATAAATTACTGAAAAATAATATACAAAATCTTGAGAAAACTGTGATTTAGTGAATATCTAAACTGTTTTGGTTACCGGCCTAACAATGTGGGTTCTGAAAATATATAAAAAATCTTATCGATAATATATAACTTAAAACAAGAAAGGAAGTTAGTTTCGGCAAGCCGAAGTTTGTTTACCCTTGCAGCTATAATTATTAAATTTAATTCGAAATTTTTAAAAATACAAAAAATTATATTCCCAATAGTATAAGATAATATGTCAAAAAACACCGAAGCTATTATTTGTTTCATATTATTTTCCCACCAATTTTCCGATCGTTCCTAGGCAGATATATGATATATTTGTCCGATTTTGTTAAAATTAAATTCGAAATTCAGAACTAATTAAAAAATGTTATTTCCAACTTCTGATTGAAATCATAATAACCTCTGCAAGTGTATAACAATTATCGTTTTTGCCTTACGGATGCCCGAAAAATTGAACAAAATTGTAAAACATCTAGGGACGTCTTCTATCTTAAACTAAAAGGCGGTTTTAAGCCTATGAAATGGTTGGAAATTTAAAGTTTTAAATTCACCTCTAGTTTAACAATTGATTTTCAATTTTGTAAATGTATTATATAAAATATAAATTTTTATATTTACAATATGGCATTTACACTTGTTAGTTTAGTTTCAGCAATAACAACAAGATTGCCTTTCCCACTTTCAATCGACTGCACTGAGAACCGTCTTTGGTGTGTCCCCAAAACGAAAACACTCACTGGCTGTGATCCTCCAACAGCACCGAAGCCGAGGTCGATGTATTTTAATATTTAAGGAATTAATTCAAAAAAGGGGTTTGGAAAAAAACATGAAGGACTAGACCTATGTGCCTAGAAGGCGGCCGAGAGGACGACCTGCAGGGCCATGTAGACGGTGGCGCCCAGGGCCACGAAGAAGGCGAGGGCGCGGGATGGCTGGGGCACCACGACCACGGCGTAGACGAGCGTGTGGACGATGCGGGCGATGCCCACGGCCCGGAACAGATTGATGGCCAGGAAGGCGGCCGGGTTGGTCAGGACGTAGAGCAGGCCGATGGCGAAGAAGGGCAGGATGTTCTCCAAGTCGTTGCGGTGGGCACGACGCACACGCTCCACATTCGGATCGTCGAACTTGACCTTCAGCTTGGGCGACATCAGGTCCTCGGGGTTGGCGAAGGTCTGAAAACGAATGGAAATTTAGTATTCTTCATCTTAAATATCCTTCGATCTGCAGACCCAGATGAGCAGTGGTACAAAAAGCCGAAGTCTCATCGTAACTTTGGACAGATTTGAACTTCCCTAAGTCGTAGTCCATGTATGTTTGTATGCTTATAAAAAAGTCGAATCAGCCTTATCGGAACAAGCTGTATCATATCAGTTCAACCAAAGGCATTAAAACGTTTTAAAAAGCAAGGGTAACCTATGTTTCCAATAATAGCTTTAATAGCTTTAAATCTTACTTTCATCTTAATGACTGATTTTACAGGTAAGTGTTAAGATTAAAAACAACATTGTTATGTTGTTATTTACCAAGTTTACTGTTTGGCTAGGTCACTGGGATTTATGTATATGATTTTTTTTAAATTAGCTTAAGCTACTTTTACTTTCACTGTCGCGAAACATTAATCTCACTGTTTGAGATTAAAACAATATGTACAAGTACATCTTATGCTTATAATTCTCAAGTTGTTTTTTGGTGTGGCACTTTAAAGATAACTAGATAATACTTAGGGGTCGACATCCCAAACCTTTTAATATAAATACTTTAATTTAAATGTATACTATTAACTTTAGTTTAATATAAATAAATTGGTTAAACTGTTTAGTCGGGTGCATTCAAACTTTCACTGGCGCTAGACTTTGACCCCACTGTGCGAAAGCACCCCCTCACCTTCGTCTTGAATCGCTGGACGGCGGTCAACAGGCTCATGAGCAGCATTTTGATGACCAAAACACCGACCCAAAAGGTGAAACTCTTGAAGACGGGGTTCGAGAGGCTGAGCAGTTCCACGGGGCTGGCCATTTTTTGTGTTATCTCCTCTGTTTTTGGTTTTTTTTTCAAAATTTGATTAACCAATACTGCAGCTTGCTTGCACGCCGCTAAAAAACCAAATGAGCAGCATTTCGCACTCGCTCTCTTTTTTTATACCGGCAAACAGAAAAGCTTTTGCCGATTTGCCCTCTCGCTTTGACTAATTGATAAAGTGCCTAGTCATACTGAGACGGCGAATGTCGAGTTCGAAAACACAGCAGCGGTCATAATAGTAGCACTGCACAGCACTGTTATGTTTAAATGATACATTAAGGTTTGAAATGCGATAGTAATTTATAGTAGTAATTTTATATAAAGGGATTTTAGTAAATATGTCTATAACACCTGCTTAGGAAATATTTTAGTTTAAAACCTTTTCATTAACAAATATCTTTAAAATTCCCAATTGTCTTCAACTGACGGCTGGTGTATGTATGACTTGAGTATCTGTAGAAACACGAATTTGAACCCCATTTTCATGTAGATATCATGTAGCTTATGCAGCATTGAGCCCAAAACTTGACAAAATATTACTTACGGCCGTAAAGAAACGCATCAGCCCCGTATAAATGCCCGTGGCGAAGATCTTGAGCACCAATACAGCCGACCATCCCAGGTAGCATCGGAACACCTGATTCTCCAGGGAAATTAGTTCGGGATTAAGCATTTTGAGAGCTACAGGTGCACTTGCTTACTGAAATCGGTTGTGATCGCGTTGGAAAGTAGAAGTCGTCGATACCCTAAAGACTTGTAAGCGGGGTATATCGATTTCAAGGAACTCAGCGTGTCCCTAAACTTCCCAAATATTTAGTCGAACCATTAAATCGAATAGATTAGCAGTTCTAGAATATGTTCTACAATACTTGTGCGATTTTCCTATATTTTTTATTTCTACTCAACTTGCTAATATATTTGGCTAGATGACAAAACCTACAAAATAGAATTGTTGTGGGATATGTTATATAGTTAAAAGCAATACATTTCGAAACCTTATAATTCCCAAGTATTTTTTCTGCGGCCTGTTGAGGGTATGGTTTTCGATCATCATTCATAGTTCCTTGCCATAACTTGTTTTGCTGTCGTTGCTGTCAAGTGCCGGCGATTAACATTAAATGGAACTACAAAAGCAAACGAATTGGCGGTAATTACCATCAAATTGCAAAGACAAAAAGCTCGCAAAGCTCAATTAGATTTCGTTCTATTTATTCAACAAAATCATAAAAATTCTAATTGAAAATTAAAATATGGATTCATCGTACAAGTCAGGCGATAAGGACCGAATGTAGATTAGAAGCGCACCTGTATTTGTGGATTCATATCAATATTCGCCTTTGATAAGACTATTGTAAGTCCCCATAAATCGTTATAA
Organism: Drosophila subpulchrella; assembly: GCF_014743375.2. Classification (NCBI taxonomy): domain Eukaryota; kingdom Metazoa; phylum Arthropoda; class Insecta; order Diptera; family Drosophilidae; genus Drosophila; species Drosophila subpulchrella. Next base: position 27,298,643 of record NC_050613.1, on the reverse strand, counting down.
CATTAGTTACTAAATAAAGCTTTCAGTAAACTATTTACATTCTAAAAATCGAGCGTAGTAGAACGCTACCGCAAACAGGTTTAACCTGTGACTTAAATACTTGATAGAGGAATATTTTAAATAATATATAATAGCCGTATAACATGATCCATTACACGATTCGAATATAATACTTTATTTCTACAAAAGTAATAGCATGGCTAAAATACTGGGGTTTCATACTCCAAATGGATTTTTGATTATATTTTTAAAACATGTGACTTAAATACTTGATAGAGGAATATTTTAAAAAATATATATAGCCGTACAACATGATCCGTAACACGATACGAATATTAAAGCATGGTTAAAATACTGGGGTTTCATACTCTAAATTGACTTCTGATTATATTTTTAAATAAAACATGTTCCAATTTACCTCTACAGCAGTTTGAAACAATCAGAAACTAACAATATCTAGCGAAATCGCATAAACTTCCCATAATAACCCATCGAAATATTAGTTTCGTGGTAATCATAATTTAAGAAAGCGATTTCCCCACCTAATATTCGTCAAAACGATATGTTTTCATTATCCACTTAGCCATCTCAAAATTAGCGACCTAACCCGCTGGCCCCAATTCCGGGAAATAGCTCCGATCTTGGGCCTAACCTTCTGCCAGCAAATTTGGGGTAATGGTAATGCGAACACAATGATTCTATAGGGCGGTTACCCAGATCCGACCCAAGCATGCCTACCATATATGCACATATAGTCATTATGCTCCACTCAATCAGGTTCTAAGGGATGGGGGCTCGAGTGCGGCTTACAGCGGAAAACCCAGATGGTGTCCACTTCACAGACGAGCCCGAGAGGCCCGAGTAGTAAACGTCAACGGATAAGCAGAGATGGGGCCACGAATGAAAAGCCTATTTCCTAAGTGTAATTAATTAATTTCGGCGGCTGTGACTCTGTGACTGCGCCCAACTGCAGTAGCATTTGCATGCTCTATCTGACATCCATTCGAATCAGTTTATCCAGCGCACTGTCGTCGCGAACACGTCCGGAATTGAAGCCAAGCGGTATAGTTCAGATCGGTTTTTGGGCTACGGTATACCGATTTTCAAACTGGACCACATTTTCGAGGACTGTCAGCGGCAGCAGTTTCACAAAATGTCTCACGGCGAGCGGAAAGGCCGCCTCAATGTGGTCAAGTTTCTGGAATTGGTAAAGGATTTTTTTCAAGTGATACCTTACGTTGTGATGGAAAACTAGATATTGCACCAAAATGTACAAGAGTCAAATTAATCAAGTAACTATTAAGATCGCATCGGATCGCACCTCAGAATTTTAAAATTGTTTTTTCAAAAAAAAAACTTGGGAATTATAAACCGATTTCCAGAAATGTTACTCCACGGATTTGGATTATAAATATTTATAACAATTCAAAATCTCTCTCCAAAAAACAACTTGGGAATTATTAACCTATTTCTGGGAATAATTAGGAGAATCCAAATTTGGATTTTCAACAATTATAACAATTTATTTCTAGGATCATAAATGAAAATCCCCTTCTTATCTCTATTATATTTTTAGGGCTTTGCGGTAGCGTGCCTAGTGCTTCATTTCTACAGCTTCAACGATCGGGACATAATGACATCGTTTCTGGCCACTGGCACCTTTACGGGCTATATCATAGTGGTCATTGGGGTCTTTGCAGGTACACTTTGATACAAATGTTTGCTGGTCAAAAACAAAGGTCTTAAGTTCTTCTATATATATAATAATCAATACATACAGGTGTTCTGATGCGGGCTCCCATACACAAGCGCATCGACATATTCTTCAGTGTCCTGGGCTGCACTTTGTTCGTGGCCAGCGGTGTGTTCATCATCGAGGCCTGGGAGTTCTCCTTCCGAACCCGAACCCGGGACCTCGCGCTTATCAAGGCCTCGCTGTCGATCGTCAACGGGGTGCTGTTCGGATTCGATGCCGTCTTCACATTTCGCGACAAGTGAATCACTTTCAGCCGGAAACCACTGTGCCAAATCCTCTGGAGCTTCATTTTGATGCATTTAATAGTTTTAAGTACGCATATTTTTTTCGCCGCCCTAAATTGAAATTCCACCAATCATGAAAAAAAACAAGCTAACTGCTAACGTTAATCTTTATATTTAAGTGTTCTTTTTTTTTTTTTTGTCTCAATAAAAAGTAATTCGCCATCACTCAATTAGTCATACAAGAAAGCTAGAGTCGATATTCTCGACCATGTAATAGTCCCGGTACTCAGACCACTGTTTAAGAAGTGGGTATTCGATACAAAACATTGCAATACGGCTATCTAAATGTATTTCAATAATTACAGTACATAATCGAATAAGACTCAATTGAAAGTGTATAGAATCTATGGGAAATATGTAAGCAAACAATCAATTTTAAGGCAGGTAGTTGCTAGCGGTTTTTGATTATTTTCCTGGGAAAATGAAAAGCAAGCTCGTAGCAGACCACATGCCAAATTTGATAGCCCTAGCTAAATTAGATCCCGAGATCCAGGTGTTCGCGGAACATACAATTCGATGGGGCCCCGCAAATCGAGAGTACCGGGCGCATTGGGACACAAGAATGGGTGAGCTGGTGGCCCATTTTGTTTACATCGTAATAGTAGTTACAATTTAATTTCTTCTTTTTACTGTGTGTTTTTTCATCCATTTCTGTTGCTTTTTTCATCTGTTGATAAACGTGAGACCGCTGCTGCTGCTGCTGCTACTGCTTTGCATTGTTAGTTTTATTTTTCTATTGAGTTCCACTGCCGGCCAGTTGATGTCGTTGGGGGCCGGGCATCTTTGGATGTCGGTTGAGTGTGTGTGTGTGTGTGTGTGTTGCTTAGTGGTGCGGATAAATAGTTTGGACACACTTCCAGCGGAGTGGGGGGCTCCTAGGCAGAGTTGTGGATGTTCAGGCGGAAGATGTCGTGGGCCACGAAGAAGGTGCCGGCGTTGGCCTTCAGGACGAAGACCTGCGAGAAGGCGTGCGGGGGATCGTCGTCGCACTGCAAAACAATCAAATCGTACGTATATCAATCAAATGTCAATCAAACTTTATCGTTTTAGTCTATTAACAAGCGTGCGAATAACCAATTTCGGGGTTTTAAGTTAGAAACGGAAAGGAAAACACACAGTTTCAAGCCGGGGTCAGAGGAAAAGGGGTGTACAGTACAACTTGCGGCCGATTGGTCGTGTGCAGGTGTATGTTCACTGTACAGTGGTCGCTCGCAAATTGGCTGACCCGAAACTAAACCCTCAAATATGGGTTATGCTTCAAATAAACACTTTAATTGTAATCACACCGTGAACTAATTTAAACAATGGTTTGAAAACAATGCCTCTGTTAATGTGCAAGTATTTAAGGTGTTATATAGTACTATAGCTATAGAATAAACATGTATTTCACGATAAACACTTATAGTTTATATTTTTAATTCGTGTTTCTGTTGTATAGCGTCAATATCAATCATTTTTGAAAGTGTTTGAGGATATTTTAGAAGGCAAACGGTAAATAAATTAGATAAGTTTGAAAATGATGTCTAAAGGGACAGTTTATGTAGAGGAAAGACATTTATAAACATCTATTTATCACAATATCAGTGCAAATGGAACTTTCTCATTAAAATGTTATATTCATAAGGTTCCAAGCTCCCACTTCCCAGCGACCAACTGCAAGCTAACAAGTTAGGAAGAACCAAACCAACTCAAAAATGAACGCAAACCATGCTCGAAATGAAATGCGCAACACTTTGCTTTGGTTAATTATCGTTGGGCATTCACGTACTGTGAGGACAATTGGAAGAAGTTGGACTTTTTGCTTGTGGGCGGAGTGGGCGGGGCTGGGCGGCAGAAGGTCGACAAACAGCAGAACTATCTTATCGCTTTGATATAGTTTTCTTTCGCTTTTTAACTGGGTCTCGTCTCGTCGCTGCTGGCTGAGGCTGATCGGGCTGATTGGGCTGCTTGTCTCGGTCGGGATCTCGATTTGTATATAGAGCCTGTTGACTGGGCGTGGCAAATCGTGGGCGGTGGGGCTACACATCGTGCAGCGAGAGCCGGAATATATCGTGCTGTACGAAGAAACTGCCCCCCACCGGCTTCAAAACGAAGGTCTGAATGTAGGCATGCGGCTGATCCTCATCGGTCTGCATCGGTTTTGATGTGTTTTATAGTAACCAGAGTTGAGATATACGAGATATACAGATGGTGTACAATGCACATGGTGTATTCGATGCGGCGGCGGTCGGTTTATAGCACTGCCCAAAGGGAAATGGAAATGGAGTTCAAGACCCTGATCGAGTGCGAGCAATGATTTCATATCCTATACTCTCGATTACTTGGAAGACCGTCTATGTATCGTGTTCAAATCGATAATATAGAGGTGCTATCCTTTTAGGCACTATACATTTCTAGTTTGGGATGTTTAGATCATTATTTACTAAAGACTTTCTGGCTAAAAATGTGCTTGGGTTTATAGTTATCTTGATACTTAATAGTCGTTCCTACGCTTTCTAAGAAAATGAACCTATCGCGGGTAATCAATATGTTTAGGACTACATTATACCTAAAACAGCTTTTGGTTAGCAGACATGTATTTCATGGAATCATCAAATGTGGCAGAGTCAAGCAAGCGCATACAAAATATATGTATATATATGAGAGTAACAGTGCGAGTAAAGAATATCGTATGTGAAGTTAAGAACAACATTATTTAGGTCTTCTGGGCCTTGATAACGTGGCAAATGTGTTGCGTTCAAATGTTGGTAAAACAAAAAAGGGACTACAATTTTGAAAACCGATGAAATTCGATCATAGGCAGTGCTATTCTTCCAACCGCCGCTGAACAACAGGCAGTCATCCCGCATTCTTTTCGCCAGTAAGTTGTGGGTGTTTTCCCTTGATGATTTGTGTTTCCCTCTTGTGGCGATCGATCTGCTTACCTGTAGCCGTCCGAGGACATTAATCAGCACTCCGCCGTCGAATGTGGGCTGCGAATCCACTGTGGTTATCACTCGGGTGATCTTCTGAAAACTCAGACTCTGCAAGTAACGCAAGGTGTTAATATTGTGCCCCACAGATTGTGTAGAATCAGCACTTACCTGAACTTTCTCGAGGATCTTGGGTGCACCCTGTATTTGGTGACCTTCGAAGGTCATGAAGGAGTCGGTAGCCTGGAAGTAATTGAAGGTGTGATTAGATCATTGAATTCAATTAAATGCTTATGTGAATGATATTTTTGGTAATGGTAATTTTTTTATTTTGCCTGATAGCGGTTTGCTATAATTTCCATTGTTGTTTCTAAATAGTTTAATTTATCACTTCAACTTAAAATTGTTCAATACTTCAAGTCTTTTGGAGGCTTTTATCTTGACAAAGTGCAGATATTAGTATGATGTACACATATCTTAAGTGAGCCTTTGATAAATCAAATTCATTGCTTTTTCCCCAAGTTAATTTTTACATTTTTGGGAGATCATTGCTGTATGTTGGTCAAACATTTTTTAATTTTTTAAAAAATATTTTCTGGGTGATATTGTGCTGCCCTTAGTTGTACTTTGGTCATAGGAACCAATCTCATATATCAAACGTTTTCTGTCTTAAAATAAAAATATAATATATATATATATATTGATGTTTATAAAATTTCTGGGTGCTATGGCGCTGCCCTCGATTGTATGTTGGACATATATATTTCGTATGTGTGTTTTTATTTATGCGAGCATGGGCGTAATGTGTCACCCGAAACTTCGAGAACCGAGTGCTCCACCGCCCCCGCCGCCCATGATCGCCCCCTTCGTCCTATTCTCCCGACTTCCCGGCAATACATATACATATATCTCCCAGCTGCTATTTGCGCGCTCTTTTTCGCTGTGCGCCCGCTCTCCTTTTCCTTTTCCTTCTTTTTGCCGAAAGGAGGCGGAATTTTTCAAGGGCGCGTCGCGCGTCACCTGCGTGCGAGAGGGACAGCAACAGATGGATGCGGAGGTGGAGCAGATGGGGATAAAGGCGGTGGGAAGGAGGAGACAGAAGCAGCAACAACAACAACCACAACAACAACAACAACACTCACGCTGTAGAAGTTGACCACGTTCGCCCGATTCGCCGGGTCATCGAATATCGCATAGTACTGCTGCACAAATCCCTTGCCGATGTCCTCGTACTGCGGATTCAGCGACATTTCACTGGGGGGGGAGGGCGTGCGGTCAAAGGTTACGTTGCTCGTTGCTGGGCACCAGTTAGTCCAGGTAGTGCGGAATCCGATCCGATCGCGGCAACACCACTTTTTTTTAAAAACTAAAAAAACTAACCAAATTATTGGAGATGTGAAAATACATGAAATATGTCAAGGTATCAATATATCGATAGTTTTCAATGAAAATAAATATGGTCATCTTTTGTACCCGATATATCGCCAGTATCTCTATATATCGCAATTGTTGCAATCGTTTCGCCGCTGTCGGCAAACGTAAGAGCCAGATAACGTCAGTGTCAGCAACGTAAGAGCCAGAAAGAGGGAGATAGCACCAACGTAAGGGCCTCCAGTTAGAAATGTGAAAATATAAATATATCGATATTTTGTGAATATAATCAAATATCGAGATATTTTTCACCTGATATACGGTCCCACCAAAATGTTGCCAGCGATAGCCGAGTCACCCACCTAACATTCGCGTGCGTACGGTCGTACTTTTGCGCAGCTATGTCCCCATATGGTCAATACTAAAATTCAAATTTCAGGCGCAATTCTGTTACCGGCCTAATAATTAGGGTTGTGAAAATATACTGTCATTGCGCCTAATGAATTGTCGCACAATGAGAATTCAAATTCATAAATATCAATTTCGTTTCTTGTATATTTTTGCACAAAAATACTTTTAAAGTAATATGAAACGAATCATACACTAAATAAAAATTTTTTTTAAATAATACATTTTCATAGAACTCCAAGAAAAGATTGATTTAGGATGTAGAATATGCAATACATGTATATATCAACACGAATTCCCATCTTTAAAACGCTTTGTTGTATAAAACCACTGTGAAAATCCCAGAGATTCGAGGAAAAAGGGCAAAGGCTAAAACAATTTTTACAGCAAAAGCAACGAAAAATTCCCAAACTTAAAAAACATGATAACGTTTGCAGTCATCGGCTTATCGCAGCTTAGAAACTATTATTCTATGATTACAAATCATACCTATGTCAGCTTATCGCTCCGAAAAAAACGCCGATCTGCCTATATAAGCCGCACAAATGGCCTGTGCTGAGATTAGTTTAAAGTTGGCGGATCCAGCAAAATGAAATCGTACTTCACGTTTTTTCTGTCGTTTTGGCTTATAAATGAGCTTTCTGCCACGGGAGCCCCAATTACGGAAATAGATTCGGGTCAGTTAACGGAAAATCAGTGCAACGGAGATTGTTTTTCTGTTCTGAAGTCCGTTCTCTACCGCAATGGGCAACTTGAGGAATTAGCAAAAAAGTACGAAGATCTTCAGAATTTAAAAAACCAAGAAGAGTGGAAGAAAGAACTAATAGATGCTCAAACTAGAGAATTCGATTATCAACGTGAAGTGATCAAGACATTGACAGGAAGTATTCAAAGTCTGCAGGGTGAAATAAAAAACAGAGACTCTCAGATCAGTGGTCAAATTGAACAACTGAAAAACCAAATCAAAGGCATTACGAAGCAGAATAATGACGACAAAGTAAAATCTCTGACCGAAACTTTAAAAGATTTGGAAAGTAGGCTTGAAATCATGGGTTCCCAAGTCAATAATCAAACTGCATTGATAGAAGCTAAAAATGCCGAGGTAGTGAATTTAACATTACACAACAAATTGTGTACGGAATCCATTAGCAAAATAACCGATGATCTATTGAAGTGCAATCGACTGGACTCCTGCCCCAGCAAAGGTCCTAGTGATATTTACAAAATCAACCTGAAGGAGATAGGTACATTCGAAGCTCCCTGCAGTTCAGATGGTTGGCTAACTATTCAAAAACGATTTGACGGCTCCGAGAACTTTCATCGACCCTGGAAGGACTATAAGGAAGGATTCGGAAATAAAAGAGGAGAGTTTTTTATCGGGCTTGAGAAACTGCATGTTATGACTCGGGAACGTTCTCACGAACTTTACATTAAACTTGGCAAGGTGGACGGATCCACAGGCTACGCTCATTATGATGACTTTAAGATTGGAAGTGAGCTGGAATCGTATGTGTTGTCGATAGGGACATATAATGGTACAGTCGGAGACTCTCTAGGTATCCATAGGAACCAAAAGTTTACTACACTTGACAGAGATAATGATGAACATAAAGAATTAAATTGCGCTAGAAGTGAAAATGGTGGTTGGTGGTATAGACATTGTTCTTACAGGTAAAAACATTAATTCACTAACAATTGATCCATATTAATATAATCACTTAAAATTACAGCCAACTAAATGGAAAGTTTTATAAGGAGGGTCGGACCAAAGACAACAACACTAATGGAATTACTTGGGGTACCTGGTATGTCGAGGATTGGACCTACTCGCTTACCTTTGTGGAAATGATGATTAGGCCTAAGACGTTGTGAGCTTTATAAATATTGCATTGCGGAAAATATCAAATACCATTTTATTATCTTTTGTAAATTTGTTTGTGTAAGGACAAAATGAATAAAGTTTGGGTTCTTTTCAATAAAATATTCTAAGAGTAAAATGTAAGAAACCGTACAGGAAAACTACAGTTCTATATAACGATAGTAGCTATAATTTCAAATAAAATTTAATTTCATAAAGCTCTTAGAAGTCTAACTAAATATCTGTGTTCTACAATCCTTAAATTTGTTTTGTTTCAATAAATTAATGAAAGATTATAATAAAAAATCTTGAGAAAACTGTGATTTATTGAATATTTAAGCTGTTTCGTAAATGCATGTTTATTTATATCAGCTTTATTTTTCAGCTTTACTTATCTTGAGAGTGGGAAATAAATGGGGCTGACCAAGTATAAGCGAATGGAACAGGATACGAAACTTTTTTATCTAGATAATCTTGCTTACATGGCTTGGGAAATACATTTAGTCTTTACTTATTTAGAATTACAATTTATATAATTGTTCAATGGGGATATAACAAAATGCTGATCATAGACAGCAGCAACTAAGAAATTAATTGGGAAATCTAGAAAATTTATATGATTTTTCATTTTTAAATACAAATAAGCAGCTTAAAATAAGTTTCAATGTAAATATATCATTTGATTACTAATTTAGAAATTAATAAAGGAGTTATGCACAAACAAGGAGCCTTATGATTGGTAATGTAATTTTAAATTAGGAACCAACAAATAGATCGGTAACGAAAAGAGTGACCAAAAGAGTGACCGAAACAGTGACGGATCCGATTCCAAGCGGTGCAACAGGTGTCGCTCCGCTCTGGTCACACCGGCAGTGGGTGTAAAAATAATTGGCCAAGAAAAAAGGGAAATAAAAGGGCTGCTTTTCGACTCAGGGCCACGATCCGCAGCGATGTTCAGCGCATTCACCGACCTGGCCCGCCTGTGCAGGATCTGCCTGCGCCACCTGCGGGACCGGGAGAGCCAGTGCCCCGATCCCCGACTCATCGCGATCCTCCAGAAGTTCCTGGACATCGACATCCTGCAGCAGCCGCACGGCCTGCCCACGGAGATATGCAACCTGTGCCACAATGCGGTCCTCTACTTCGAGGAGCTCTGCCAGGTGGCCAGGGAGTCCAGCCAGAAGCTGAGCGAATGGCAGGCGATGGACCGGGTGGATATATATGCCCCTTTACGGGTGATTAAACCAGGGTTAATACTTTCTTAGGGCTTCCGCAGGTGAAGGAGGAGCCGCTGGAGGAAGGCATGGCAGAAAATGTCAAGGAGAACCATCAGGAACTGGGGGCAGAGCAGGAAAAGCTGCCGCATGGCATGCCCGAGGAGCTGCCAGAGAAGCAAGAGGATCAGGAAGAGGAGGAAGAGGAGGAGGAGGAGGAGACGCTAGGGGAGCAGCAGTACCAAGAGGAGTACGCGGACAGCCAGGAGCAGCTCAACCAGCCCGCTGGCAACAAGAGACGCGCCGGCCTGGCCTGCGATCAGTGCGGCAAGCAGGTGTACAAGCTACCCTACCTGGAAGCCCACATCCGCAGCGTCCACCAGGGCTATTCGAAGCCGTTCCTGTGCCGCAGCTGCGACAAATGCTTCACCCGGTACGAGCAGCTGCGCTCCCACATGCGCAACGCCCACCCGCAGCTGGAGCAACTGCAGCAGGAGCTGCGCGACCTCATCTGCGAGCTGTGCAACCGGCAGTATAGCACGAAGAATGCATTGGGCGAGCACCTGAAACGGCATGCCCAGCGCAAGGAGCACGTGTGCGAGCACTGCGGCGTGGCCAAGGTGACACGGACGGAGCTGCTGACCCACCTGCGCACCCACAATCCCACCTGGGAGCGATTCAAGTGCGAGCAGTGTCCGCAGCTGTTTCGCCACAAGAGCGCAATCAGTCGGCATGTTCGGGTGGTCCACGAGGGCCAGCGGAGGTTCCAGTGCGGCCACTGCGAGAAGAAATTCGGCACGCACGCCTCGCAGGTGCGGCACGAGCGGCTGCACGCCGGGTCCGCTGGCGCCGGAGCAGCAGAGGCCGCCGCGGAGTGGCCCTTTGCCTGTGCCCATTGCCAGGAGCCCTGCGTTTCGCGGCAGACTCTGGAGTTGCATCTAAGGAGGCACAGTGGCCGAAAGGCCCACAGGAAGCGAAGGGAGGAGCAGGACCAGGATCAGGAGAGTCTGGAGGATCAGGAAGAGCACCTGGAGCGACTTCGCAAGAAGAAAAAGTTGAGGAAACGGAATCACCCAAAGGATGGCCACGCAAACGAGGCAACCAAGCAGCCAAAGGAGAGACAACAAGATCAAGATCGCCAGGATGGGGAGCTGGATCCGGTGCAATGTCCTCTGGAGGAATGGCAGCACAAATTGGAGCTGGAGGACCCGCAAGATCCCGAGTGGCAGCACAAGTTAGAGCAGGACGCAGAACCGCACGGCGATCCGCAAATGGAGCTGTCAGAAGAGCACTTTCATGACCTTAAATCGAGCACTTCGAAAGCCTTATGATGAACTAGAGTTAAGTTAGTAAGCCCATCCAATGTATATGTGTATAATCGATGAATTCCCAAGAAATCGTAGCCTCGATCATGGCCGAATATTCCACGGTGTGCTATGCCCAGCGAAAATTGTTGAATATTTAACCTTAAGCGTTTTTTAACGTTGCTATTACAATGTATTAAATGATCTTATATATCCCGTTTACTGAAATACTTCATAAATCCTTGGTATGTCTATTTTCTGAAATAATGGATAAGTCTTAAATCGATATTAATTTGAAATTTAAAGAATATATTCATTTAAAAAATATAGAGATGTGCGATATCACGATATTTCACAACTGACTATCGATATACCCGAAAGCTCCCGAAAGTCGGTATTATTTGGCGCTCTGAATACGGTCACACAGCCCTGAATGTACATAAACAAGGTCGAAATTCGCTCGTCAAACATTTTGCCCCCAAACTCGTAACCTGCTGAATAAATCCCCAAAGATGTCGGCCATTCCGGGACGTGCCCTGCACTACGTTTTCAAAATCGGAGATAGGGCCAAAAACGCCTTTTTCTTTCGCCAAATATTGGGAATGACGGTGAGCGAGGGGGTGCAGCGGAGGGGAAACGGGAGATATCTTCCGAAATCGGCAGACTTTCTTATCGCCAGTTATAACGTCTGGCTGTCGTTTTTATCTGAAAATCTTGTCCACGTCGCGCGTCTGCTAATTAAAAAGCCCAGATGTCGAATAATATCGTATAATGACGATGTTAAAATTGCTTTTTTTTTTCTTTCGTTTTTCCCCCTATTTTTCTGTTGCCATCTCGCTCTGTCGCACGGCAACAGGTGTTGCGGCATGAGGAATTCAAGGAGGGATGCGATGCCGCTTGCAACGGGTGAGTGCGAGGGAGATGACTATATGGGTGGGGTATGCTCCTGGGACAGGACTAACCGGTAATCCTTAACCCTTGGCAGGCCCTACGACAACCGGTGGAGCAAAACGATGGTGGGTTATGGACCCGAAAGTTCGCATTTCGTCATTGAGCTGACTTATAACTATGGAGTGAGCAGCTACGAAATGGGTGAGATATGTTAAACATAACAAAAATTGTATCGTCCTGAACCCATAATAGCGATTAAGTAACTATAGGGCTACCAAATAACTCAATGATCTCCATTAAATATATCCCTTTAGGTCCAAGAGTATTCAAATAGTTGTCTAGAATTTCGAAACCTTTGAGATTTTTAAATATGTGCAGAAAATTGAGTTAGTCTGGATTTATTCCACTCTTCACATTTTAAAAATGTTGAATCTGTCTACCTATTTATTCTGTTATATTATATTTTATAGATTATTAGAAGACTAAATTCTCTGGAAAACATCCAAAGACTCACGTGATACTTTCTTTTCACCTTCGATGAATCTCTATGATTTTAACAAAGTGGTTCTTGATAATTCGGAAGCGTGTTTAGCTGCCACTTGTAAAATTCGGTGGGCTTATCCGCACGTACAAATGAGTTGTTCTGTCCTCGACAATTTTATAATTAAGTGTTCCACTATTAATAGCTATTTGATATGTGACTAGGCATAATTCCTTGCAGATAATGGGTTAATAATCTTTTGCTTTATGAGTAAGCAAATAGTTATCTTTGAGGCCGAAATCTATCAGACTGTCAGTGAAGTTGTTTTATAACAACGCTTAAAGATTAATGTTAACCAAAAAATTAAGTGATAGGCAAAGCTTTAAAACTGGATTTTCATTTAATTTGTTTGATATACATATGTGTGTGAACAAAAATTAATTTATAAATTATTGATTTTACCTCATGTTTTTCAAATAATAAAAGTTAAGACAGATGGCAAGTGGTATGGGTTCAACTTATAATCGAGGTCTTCTTACACTGCTTGATGATTTCTCAATAAATTTATTAGTGAATACTTTTAAGCTTCAGGATTCAAATAATTAACCAAGAAAAAGAAAGGAAAGCAAATTTTGAAAGCAGAAAAGTCTAGTGTGTTTTTGTATATCCCTACTAATAGGAGATTTTCCTGTTTAATTCAGGCAACGACTTTGGCGGCGTGACCATACATTCCAAGGATATCCTTTCCCGGGCCGCCGAGCACTCGTATCCTGTGAAGCAGGTGGCTGGAAGGGCGGGCAGCCTGCTGACCTCGCCAGATGGCTACAAGTTCTATGTGATCGATCAACCGTCCGCTGGCTCCGACCCTGTCCAATCGGTGGAGCTGAATGTGAGCAATCTCCAGAGCTCGCGAAAGTACTGGCACGACTTGCTGCAGATGCAAGTGCTCGAGGAGGGCGAGGGCAGCCTGCGCTTGAGTTACGGCGGTGAGCAGGCCTCCCTGCAGATCACCCAGATCGCAGAGCCACTGAACAGGGCCAAGGCCTATGGACGAATTGCCTTTGCTATTCCGGCGGCCCAGCAGCCGCCGCTTCAAGAGGCTGTGACAGCAGCCGGCGGCGCCATCCTGACGCCCCTGATCACCCTGGATACGCCTGGCAAGGCCACCGTCTCTGTTGTGATCCTCGGCGATCCCGATGGCCATGAGATCTGCTTTGTGGACGAGGAGGGATTCGGCCAGTTGTCGCAGGTGGAGGCCGATGGCGATCAGCGGCTGGACAAGAACATCGAAAAGGATCCCTTCCAGCAAAAGTGATCCCCACGCCGGTGATCCTGAGCACTGATATTTGTACACACCACTTTGTATTTGGATTTTCTATTGCTGTTATGGTTATTGGTTGTCGTTAATGAAGATTTACATATATTATACTCACATTTTCAACGAATATTGTGCTTCTTGAAAAGCGTGTACAGTTCAGCTGCTGATAGAAAAGGACTTTACGTACTTACGTTTCCTTACATAAGCTGTAGATAAACTGGATGATGTGTGTAATTCCATTTTATAACTTCTTAAAAGGTTTATTTTTTGAAAGTTTTTACTGTTACTGCGTTATTTCATGATCTTAGCATGTATTCATGACATTTCCCTCATATTAATTTCTGTTTTAGGAGAGGCAAATTAGTTTCGTTTCATTTTTTGTAGCACTTGTATTTTTAGGGCTTTCCCTGTAGTTATTTTTTATTTATTTTTTACCTGACCGACGAGGAGACTTGTGTGCAGGATGAAGGACTCCAGTCTATCGGGACCGACGGGCGTTTTGGTGGCGAATCAGAGACCGTGGGAGAACATCGACTGGCCGAAGGAGCAGCAGCGATGGATCCACCGCAGTTGGGGCCAGTACTTTGCGAGGATGCGAAAGAACAGCTTTGCCCACGCATATTTCGACAAGTGCATCGAAGAGCATGAGGGGCTGGACCACAAGGCCCTGTATCTGCGCAGCAAGTTCCAGAGATCGGTGGCCCTTACCCAGGGCGCCCTGGAGGACAGTGTGCGGGCCACGGAGGTGAGGGAGGTGTGGAATGCCAATGTGTCCAAGGAACTGGCCGATGCCCTGTACGATCTGAATCGGTTCGAGGACAACAAGAGCCTGCTGCACGACAATGTACGTAGGCATGCGGGCACCGCACTGAAGGCCTTCGAAAATCGCCTTCTGGTGGTCGATGAGAATCTCAAGGATTGCACCGGCTTCAGTCTGGCGAACTTCTTCATGGAGCACTCGTCCCAGTTGCCCGGCTTCTATGACCATCAGCAGGAGGAGATGCGAAAGGCGGACAAGCGACCGCTGTGGAAAATCCTGAAGGAGCGCAACGAGTGCGATGTCCAGAGCAGCATCGATCGCAAGGAGGAGATGCTCTCCCCGCTGGAAATGGAACGCAGGCGCCGCAAGACGAAGATCTACTATCAGAACTATCTGGGTCGCAACTGGACCGATTTTATATTTCTGAAAACGCTTCGCCGAAATCCCAATAGCCTGTTGGACAACAATTTTGGCTCCTCACCGGATAGAACCGCATACCTGGAGTATTCATTTCAGCGGCTAAAGACCTTCACCCGTATGCTTCAGGCCCGGAGTCCCATGTACAATGAGTACTTTCAGCGAAGTCCCCGAATGGAGGCGCGCATGCGGGAATCGAATCTGTTCAGGATTCAGTACCAGACCAGGCGGAATATGCTAAGCATCCTGCAAACCATTCAGGTGCTAAGGAAAAAGCATGACCTGAAGGTGAGTAACGGCTAACCAGATTTAAAATATCAATTTCTTGAATATTTACTTGTTATTCAAATAGCGCCTTCGCAAATTCGTGGAGGAAGTGATGGGCAGCTATGTGGTCATCAAGACGAACCGTCTGATGCCCTGGAAAGCGGAGTTCATGAACGAGGTGTACAATAATCTGGCCCTGAGCCTGTGCGAGGGATACCGCCTGCCGCCCACGCGGGTCACACCATACGACAAGGGCGCCATGTGCCATCTGCTTAACATACCCACCGCCAAGCCCCTAGAGCACACGGAGTTCATCTTTGGGGACCGATCCACATATTCCTATGCGGGTCCCGAAAAACAGAGCACCGACCGATTGGCAGATCAGTGAGTCTCGATATTATTAACTTAGTGAAAACCATACGGCTAAGTTATATTTATTTCAGAGTTATGAGGTTTCGAAATTCTTCGTTAGAGTATACATATATGTATAGCCTTACTATTAAAAATATATCAACATTACTATCCTTCATTTAGCATTTATTTAATAATTATGATATGATTGACTGTTTTTGTAACACTTATACAAATTTTATATAATCAAATATTCATTTAAATGTACTATTTATTTAAATACAGTGTATATAGTAGTATAGTATACAATTCCGGACTGCTTAAGAATAGGAAAGTTTCTCACTATTTTAGGGTTAATAAATTCACAATATACAAATTTTATAAAAATTTTAATTACTTACAAGGAAAAGTGAATCAAGATACACTAAATTGTATGATAACTTTTCGGTTTTAGAAACTTCATCGAGTACCTGGAGAAACGCCTGTTATTTGCCCGCCTTCCGATTGAAAGGAGCTACTTGCTCCACGAACTGGCCGACCGGCACATGCAGAAGAACCACTTCGTCCAGAGTTTGTCCTACGCCCAAAAGGCCATCGACGAGGCACGGGGATGCAATAGCCGGATCTGGGAGTTCCTCAGCACCATGCTGATGGCCAAGTCGCATGCAGTGCTCCACAAGTACGAGCGGCAAACGGAGGTCCTCAATGCCGCCTACGATCTGGCCACCCAGCTGAAGTCGCCCCAACTGTGCACCTTCATCGAACTGTGCCGCATGCTCAACAAGGACTACATAACGCTCCGCAAGATGTCCCAGTTGGTGACCAGCAAGCGACTGCGCACCAAACTCTCCAACAGGTCCAGTTTCTTTACATCCCCCAACTATTCTCCCAACTTTTCGGAGATTAAGAAGCAGGAGGCTGATCTTTTGACCGCCTGATTCGGCGGCTTGGATGGAGGGCACTAATTTCTAAAAGTGCCCTCCATGCGATCCGTTGGTTCTTGCTTGCCAAAATACCAGCCTCAAAAAATCATTTGAAACTCATATAAGACTGGAAAATATCAAAATGCTAAACAAAATCTTAAAAACGCAATCAAAACAATGTGTAATGTTAAAAAATATTTAAAGTAACAAAACCACAAAAACATGCTTAAACAACAAAATTGTAAAAATATACCTAAATGTAAGCCTAAAC
This sequence comes from Drosophila subpulchrella, assembly GCF_014743375.2. NCBI lineage: Eukaryota > Metazoa > Arthropoda > Insecta > Diptera > Drosophilidae > Drosophila > Drosophila subpulchrella. The sequence continues at coordinate 27,281,857 of NC_050613.1, read as the reverse complement.
AGAAATAATTAGTACATGTTTGTGTTATTTTTAAATTAATTTACCAACTGGATATTATTTACATGATGTTATTAGCAATTACTGTGCCAAATCTAATGTTTACCCAAGAAATATTCAATTTAATGAAGACCTTTGGAAAGTTATGATTTAAAATCAAACAGCTGATCCCTTTGGCATGCAAATTATCCGAAATTAAAATGTCACTGCCCCATATTTGAATATAAATGTACGGCATAAATAAAGTCAACAAAGGGCAGTCGCTGTAGAAACTATTGAGCGGGCTAACAAAACCAATGGCAATGACACAAAACTAACATCAAAATAAAATCATTTAAAAAAGCATAACAATTAAAAATCAGAATATCGCATTTGAACGGGATTATAAAAATAACAAAGTTCAGTTTTTTTTTGCTGTAATTATTTTCAGTCAACCGAAATACAATCTAAACAAAATTCCGGACAGGCCAGTCACAAAAAGGGGAAAAAATTGTTTTCACACTCTTAAATTATTTATGTTCGATGGGGCGGGAATACGATTGCACTTGACTCCAATTTGGTCAATAACCCAAACCCCGTGTGCCTGACCTCGCCCAACTAGAAACTACGATTTGCATATTTTGTTGTTACTATGGTTGTTATTTTTGCCATTTTTCGTCGTTGTTGTCAGCATTGAATTGTCGCATGTTGGCCAGGGTTGGGAGCTGCAAACTGCAAACTGCAAACTGGAACTGGAACTGGGCCTGAAAGAGAAATTACATTTTATTTTGTCGCATGTCGCGGGGCCCCAGCAAGAACGGCAAAAGGGGGAGAGAAATGGGGACACGAGGTGCGAAAATAGTGAATACTCTGTTTTTTAATTACTTTTCTGAGACACTTTATTATTATATATTGATTTTATTGTTTTGTAAGTTTCGTTGGTGTAACTTTAATTGGTGAAATAAATATATTTGTATAACTCTGATCAGTGTTCATTTATTGGTGTACATTTTGTACATACTTAAGGTTTTACATACTCCTGGTTTTTACTCTGTTGGTGTATTATTTGTTGGAGTACTTTTATTGGTGTACTTTTGTTGGTGTAATTTTTAGTGATGTAGGTTATACTAAAATAAATGTAGTTAGTTGTTTTCAGTGTCTTACTATTATTTAATACGATATCACGTTATTTTAATAGATGTATTTGTTTATTGGTGAACTTTTAATTGGTGACTTCTTTTACTTTAACTAATTTTGGTGTATGTATTGATTTGATTGATAACTTACTTATTGGTGAATTGTGAACTTTTATTGGTGTATGCACTTGAAGGTGTCTATTTTTTTGTTGAAGCCTTATTGGTGATTTCTTAGATCGGTGTTCCCCCTCCTCGTACATACGAACGGAGTAATATTATCGAATTACTTTAATTGGTGTTTATTTTGGTGGTCACTCACTGCATTAGATTCGGTTCCAATTGACATACCTCCTCAAAAGGGTATGGAAGTATTCAAAATATGCAAAAGAGCAAATGCGTCAATAAATGCAACGACAACAAATATTTTATTGTGTCAACGCTGGCCAAGGGGCGGGGTAAAAAAAAAGGACGTCGATAGGGGCGCGGACGGGGTATTTTTTAGCCAGGTCCCAAGTGGCCAAAACAAATGCAGCAAGTTCGAATTTGGCCTGGTGGCACATGGCACACATAGCAGCTCATTATGCCAGTTGCCATTAAAAGTGAAAGAGAAACCTGCCCAAGGACCCCCTGCATTTTCCCCTGAAAAACACTGAGAGAAATTGTCAGAGGCGTCCCCTTCGGCGCCCCCCCCCCCATTCGCCGCCTCACCTTGCACTTCAATCAGCTGCCAGCGCCAAGACGCGAAGGCAATCAACAAGCTCGAAACTCGAAGCTTGCGGCTCCCTTTTCCTTTGTATTTACTTTTTTCTTTCTATTTACTTTTTATTTTTTTTTTTCATTTTGACAAGGAAACCTTATTGGCCAAATTGGGGTCAGCACAAGAAGGTCGCGATAACAGCGCAAATAATTGGTAATGGCAAGCGCCACCAGAAGCCGCCCGAATTGCATCGAACGTTAAGGCTTCTGAGTCAGAATTTCGGGTTTGTCTGCAAGTCAATCGGCGTTCTGAACTGATGGGACGACTGTTTATATTCTTTTTTGGGCATCAGACGGTGTCATTTGTTTTCTGAACTGTTTAATGTGGGGAAAAAATAGATTTGGAGTGGCACGTAGTACTATATGGCACTGATAACCATGATGTCATTGCTTGGGATCTCAATCTTTTTATACTGCACCTTTGGTTGGGTATCCCATTTGCTTGTTTTAATGTTGTAGATTTGTTATACGCTTAACATAATTCATATTTTTAATGTTGGTGTATTTTTCAATAAAATTTAAGTCGATCCAGACTGTTGTTGTAATTGTTGTGCATGCTAGTTAGTTAAAACATCTGCTTTGGGGGCGCACTTTAAAAAGGGGGGGGGGCCGCTTTTAAATTGGAATAATTGGTCGAGGAAACTATACTTTCATGTGGATATGTTGAATTAGAACACTCTCGCTTGAGCGCAAACAGGTGCACCAATTTAAGGCAACCGCAAATTTTGTGGCAAGCACTTGATAATAATTTCACCTCACACTTTTGCTGAACTTTTCCTTTCGACTTTTTGAACTTTTCTCCCTCTGCACGGTGGAACTTTTTAGTTGTTGTTGTTGTTGTTATTGCTTCGGTTGTTGGTGTGATTGCTGTTTTGTGGTGTTGTTGTTGATGGTGTTACACTGCTGCCATTCGCAACTAATTTACGACTGCCTGTCGCGCTGGGAAGACTCTCCAAAGACTGCGGCAATTGTCGAGCAATTCCTGCTGCGACCCGCTGACCCCTGACCCCTGACCAATCCCTCCCCCCCCTCCCCCCTAACACCCAGCACCGCAAAGTTAAATGTATGTGGTGGCCAGCGAAATATGCTACAAGTAAACCGTGAAAATAAATGCCCAAAAATGCAACTAGAAATTATAGTATACACCCAGCGAATGGCGAGTAGGCGTTGCTAGCATTAAGTGTCCCCAATAGAGCAAAAAAGAAATAAAAACAAGAAAGGAAGTTAACTTCGGCAAGCCGAAGTTTGTATACCCTTGCAGTTATAATAATTAAATTTAATACCAAATTCTTAAAAATAAAACAAATTATATTCCCAATAGTATAAGATAATATGTCAAAAAACACCGAAGCTATAATTTGTTTCATATTATTTTACCACCAATTTTCCGATCGTTCCTATGACAGCTTTGACTTTTGGGAAACGGACGGACAGACGGACATGGCTAGATCGACTCGTCTAGTGACGCTGATCAAGAATATATATACTTTATGGGGTCGGAGACGTCTCCTTCACTGCGTTGCAAACTTCTGACTGAAATGATAATACCCTCTGCAAGGGTATAATGAAATGAATCATACACTAAATAGTATAGTGTACATTAAGGTATTTCACGCTAACATTTCAAAGAAAGATGAGTAGATTTTCTCATATTTTAAAGGTTTATTTAAATAATTCATTTTTATAGAACTCCAAGAAAAGATTGCAATACCTGTATATATCAACACGAATTCCAATCGCCCTCAGAAAATAAGGCAATATATATTTGAAACGCTTTGTTGTTTAAAACCACTGTGAAAGTCCCAGAGATTATTTGCACACATTGGAGGAAAAGGGGCAAAGGTCAAGGCAATTTTTACTGCAAAAGCTTCGAAAAATTCCCAAAATTAAAAACATGATAACGTTTGCAGTCATCGGCTGATCGCAGCTTAGAAACTCATGGTATTATTCTATGATTATGAATCATACCTATGTCAGCTTATCGTTCCGAAAAGAACGCGCCGATCTGCCTATATAAGCCGCACAAATGGCCTGTGCTGAGATCAGTATAAAGTTGGCGGATCCAGCAAAATGAAATCGTACTTCACGTTTTTTCTGTCGTTTTGGCTTTTAAATGAGCTTTCTGCCACGGGAGACGATATAGATATAGATACGGAAAATCAGTGCTACGGATATTGTTTTTCTGTTCTGAAGTCCGTTCTCTACCGCAATGCGCAACTTGAGGAATTAGCAAAAAAGAACGAAGATCTTCAGAATTTGAAAAACCAAGTAGAGTGGAAGAAAGAACTAATAGATGCGCAAACTAGAGAAATCGACTATCAACGTGACGTGATCAAGGCACTGACAGGAAGTATCCAAAGTCTGCAGGGTGAAATAAAAAACAGAGACTCTCAGATCAGTGGTCAAATTGAACAACTGAAAACCCAAATCAAAGGCATTACGAAGCAGAATAATGACGACAGAGTAAAATCTCTGACCGAAACTTTAAAAGGTTTGGAAAGTAGGCTAGAAATGATGGGTTCCCGAATCAATAATCAAGCAGAATTGATAAAAGCTAAAAATGCCGAGGTAGTGAATTTAACATTTAACAACAAATTGTGTACGGAATCCATGAGCAAAAAAACCGATGATCTATTGAAGTGCAATCGACTGGACTCCTGCCCCAGCAAAGGTCCTAGTGATATTTACAAAATCAACCTGAGGGGGATAAGTACATTCGAAGCTCCCTGCAGTTCAGATGGTTGGCTAACTATTCAAAAACGTTTTGACGGCTCCGAGAACTTCCATCGACCCTGGAAGGACTATAAGGAAGGATTCGGAAATAAAAGAGGAGAGTTTTTTATCGGGCTTGAGAAACTGCATGTTATGACTCGGGAACGTCCTCACGAACTTTACATTAAACTTGGCAAGGTGGACGGATCCACAGGCTACGCTCATTATGATGAATTTAAGATTGGAAGTGAACTGGAGTCGTATGTGTTGTCGATAGGGACATATAATGGTACAGTCGGAGACTCTCTAGCTTACCATAGCAACCAAAAGTTTACTACACTTGACAGAGATAATGATAAACATACTATTGGCAATTGCGCTTTAGGTGAATGGGGTGGTTGGTGGTATAAAGATTGTGCTCACAGGTAAAAACATTAATTCACTAACAATTGATCCATATTAATATAATCACTTAAAATTACAGCCAACTAAATGGAAAGTTTTATAAGGAGGGTCGGACCAGAGACAAAAAAGAGAATGGAATTACTTGGGGTAGCTGGCATGACTATTGGACCGACTCGCTTACCTTTGTGGAAATGATGATCAGGCCCAAGACGTTGTGAGCTTTATAAATATCGCATTGCGGAAAATGTCAAATACCATTTTGTTATCTTTTGTAAATTTGTTTGTGTAAGGACAAAATGAAAAAAGTTTGGGTTCTTTTCAATAAAATATTCTAAGAGTAAAATGTAAGAAACCGTAGAGGAAAACTACACTTTTATATAACGATAGAAGTTATACTTTCAAATAAAATTTAATTACATAAAGCTCTTGGAAGTCTAACAAAATAACTGTTTTGTTTTAATAAATTACTGAAAAATAATATACAAAATCTTGAGAAAACTGTGATTTAGTGAATATCTAAACTGTTTCGGTTACCGGCCTAACAATGTGGGTTGTGAAAATATATAAAAAATCTTATCGATAATATATAACTTAAAACAAGAAAGGAAGTTAATTTCGGCAAGCCGAAGTTTGTTTACCCTTGCAGCAATAATTATTAAATTTAATTCGAAATTTTTAAAAATACAAAAATGATATTCCCAATAGTATAAGATAATATGTCAAAAAACACCGAAGCTAAAATTTTTTTTTTGTATTATTTTCGCACCAATTTTCCGATCGTTCCTATGGCAGCTATATGATATAGTCGTCCGATTTTGATAAAATTAATTCGAAATTCAGAACTAATTAAAAAATGTTATTTCCAAGCGTAGGTGATTATATGTTAAAAAACACCAAAGATGGGAAAACGTCTCCTTCACTGCGTTGCAAACTTCTGACTGAAATCACAATACGCTCGGCAAGGGTATAATAGAGAAAGAAAAATAAAATTAAACCACGACGAAATGTCGGCCAATGACCTCGAAGTCCACATACATATAATCGATGGGGAAGAAGGCCCACCAAGGTGCCATTAGAGCCATTAGGATTGGCAAAACTTGAGCCGCACACCATCATCATGTCGATGAGGATGCAGTAAAACTAATAAAATTAAATTATTATGTAAAATGCAAATAAAATAATATGCAAATCGAACCGGAGCCATCCCAAACAACCGGCGAACAGGGAGCCATGGAGCCATGAGTAATCACAGACGCAAGGCCAAAAACAAGGCAAATAAACACATAAATAAATCAAAAATGGACTACGACAAATCTCGGTTGGCCCAAAACAGACGGAGCAGCTAGAGAGCATTAAAATATGGCCAATAATAACCGAAATATCCATGTGATATATCCCAGTTGCCCCAACTTCCAACCACCCCCAAGCATAATGGCGTAGTACAGGCTGGACTAAAATTGGAAATACGAGTGGGGAGCGAACGATGGGGGCTAAACTAAGGAAGTGCCATCAGGTATCAGGATCTGTATAATACCTATAATACTCAGTAATTTCTCAACTATTGATATAAGACAAAAGAATACTTTCTGATTTCTGACGAGTGATTGGAAATTCATTTTTGATTAAATTATTAATAAAATTAATTTGTTCATTTATCTACCCAATTAAATTTTAGGGTTAAAAATACGGATAATAAAAACTTTCCTTATATTAACGTATATTTTTTTATAGCTTTGGTTACTATTTAATAGTATAAGTAGCATAGAATGGTAAGTTGTGTTTATTTTGTTGTTGGGAGAGTAACTATTTTGTTGATCAAATGACAACTATTTCAACTAATAATATAATCCTTAATCTTTTTAATCTCTTTGTATTATAAAATAAATCTATCTATATTATATAATGGTCTCACCAATGTTGTGTCAACCTCATCCTTTAGCCTGAAATACCCCGTTTTGCTACCCTTTCCAATACTGTTGCCTAATTTTTTCAGGGGGAAATAAAAGATATCTCTGAAAGGCAAAGCCAAAAATTTCGACTTGCACCCACAAATACAGTCGCAGACGTTTTCGTAATCAACATAAAATCCAATCATCCGTCATGGACAGTAAAAGCAGCAAAGGGCTGTCCATTTTCCCGGACCTCTCTCTCCTCTACGAGGGTTTTCCCCCCCGGAAAGTCACCGAAAAAAAAAGCCCGAACTCCACTGTTAGTTCTATGGCCTTTAAAAATGCCAAAAACGAACAATTTTGATTTATGAGCAGACGAAAGCCAAGTAAAAGAGGAGCCAGAAATTATGTGTGTTTGTGTATTGGCCTGGCTCATTTATAACGCGCTTAAATCTAATACGCGGACGGTACTCAAGATGGGGCGAGTGGGAGGGGGGGTGTCGGGTTACTGGCTAGAGTCTCTTGTCTTCCGCATCCGCATCCGCATCCGCGTCCGCATCCGCAGCCAGCAGACGTGCGTAAAGCGACGCGTGTCCGCTTTATGATTAATATGCGCGACAAAACACAAATGCACGGCACAGGGATCGCTCGATAAAATATATACTTGACGTTTTGCGACACATTAATTTTTATATTTTCTAATTCTTATAGATCATAAAGCACTTCACTACCACATACAAATCTCAGTGATCTTGTTTAGTATCTGCGACAGAGCTGAACCTTTGTTTTAGCTTGTCTAGAATAAGATACTGTAAATATCCTTAAGGAACTGGAGAATGTTTGGTTATATAGCCGAACATTTTGGGATACAGCTCGGTCCTAGCTTGGTAAGAATAGTTTTAACACTGCACACATAAAAACTGATGATACACTTTATGGACAAAAGAATCGATAGCAATAGAACCGAACTTTTTGGGATACATGGTTATAATAAGATTTCGATATCAACCAAGAGAAGAAGTCAAATTCTTACGGAACTAATGAAAAGCAAAGCCCTTTGGGGTACATTTCGTCTATCGAATGACTACTGCAAATGGCAAAGCACTTCACTACCACATACAAATCTCAGTGATCTTGTTTAGTATCTGTGACAGAGCTGAACCTTTGTTTTAGCTTGTCTAGAATAAGATACTGTAAATATCCTTAAGGAACTGGAGAATGTTTGGTTATATAGCCGAACATTTTGGGATACAGCTCGGTCCTAGCTTGGTATGAATAGTTTTAACACTGCACACATAAAAACGGATGATACACTTTATGAACAAAAGAATCGATAGCAATAGAACCGAACTTTTTGGGATACATGGTTATAATAAGATTTTGATATCAACCAAGAGAAGAAGTAAAATTCTTACGGAACTAATGAATGTATAGCTGTAAGGCTCAGCCCTTTGGGGAACGTTTCGTCTATCGAATGACTACTGTAAATGGCAAGAGCGGGAGAGACCGACCGCTGCACAAATTTACCGTTTGACACGCAGCCAAAGCTAAAGACGAACTAACGGGAAACGGAAAATGGGAAACACAATGCCCAGACATAGACACCCACTCCCACTCCTTTTCGCAACGCCCCCCCCCCCCATTTCTGTCTCACTCTATCAGATCTGATGGCCAGTTGGCAAGCAAGGACTTTTCCCAGCTTTTTCCGCATATTTGGCATTGCACTCTTCGGGGTTTTTCGCTGGAGATTTTGGGGGTGGCGGGAAAAGCGGTCAAGCACAAGTGCGTGTTATCGGCGAAAGTGAAGGAAAACTGTCTGCGTTGGTTTGTGAAGCTGATAAGGTACTGGATGTCAATTTACATGGATTGGTTTTAAAAGCAGAGAAGCAGTGGGGGGAACAGTAATGTCACGGGACTCATTAAAAACATACACCGCAGAACTACGAAAATATTTAGACTAGAACTGTTTCATTATAGCTATAGGTAAATAGCTAAAGGCAAGTACATTGTTCTTGAATTGAGAACATTCGTTCTTAAAAACCGTGCAAGTACGTATTGGTATCAATGTTCTCAATATTAGAACAGAATTACGAAAATATCTAAACTAGAAAGAACTGTCCTATGGGTAAATAGATAAAGGCAATAAAAGTAATATCATAAACTACACAGAGATAACTATTCAAGTACATTGTTCTTGAATTGAGAACATTCGTTCTTAAAAACCGTGTAAGTACATTTTGGTATCAATGTTCTCAATACTAGAACAGAATTACGAAAATATCTTAAGTAGAAAGAACTGTCCCATAATAGCTATAGGTACATAAATAGCTAATGGCAATAAAAGTAAAATCATAAACTACACAAAAGAATTATTCAAGTACATTGTTCTAAGTACATTTTGGTATCAATGTTCTCAGTATTAGAACGAAATGGTGAGAAGAGAAAAGTTAAATTGGTTCGATTCAAGCAAAATAAAACTATTTTCAACATCAAATATGTCGTTCTATTTCTAAGAACATTTTCAACTCAAATGAGATCGTCAGAATTTTCTCAGTGTAATAATACCATAGGCAATTTTATATGTAAATTAAATAAATATCTACCCATAAGATATCTCCTTCTAATTTACAAAGATTTCTAGTAAATAGAAAATCTTGGGGGCTTAGGTACAAAAAAAAAATGGGTTGGGAATTATAAGTCAGCAAGTTCGTTTGTGGATGGGGTCAACACTTTAATCCGGCTATTAACAATTTTAGCTCACCTTTCTCCGGCTTCGTGTCCTTCTGCTCGACTTCCTCTGACACTGGGCTTTCTCTCCTTTCGCTGACCTCTTCCTCTGGCTGTCGTTTTGCTTTTGTGCCTTTGTGCGGCTGTCTGGGACAAAGGATATGGGCGATGGGCGGTGGGCGGTGGGCGATGGGCGATGGGCGGAGGAAAATGATAACGACAAACAAACAAATTAGCACAACTACCGCAGTAGCATTTGTGGCCTGCTGCTCCACCTTTCTCCAGGAGGTGTGCTCCCTTTCTCCTTGGTCCTTTCTCTTTGAATGTCTGAGTGTGTGTTTTAGCTCACTGGCAAAGTGGCACACTAACACCCATTTGCTCACCTTTCAGACTCACCTTTCAGAGGCACAAACCCAACCTCCCCAACATTTTCGCTCTTTTGGTGTGTCTCCGGCATAACTTTATCGCCTGCATGTCATATTCCATATTCCATTGTACTATTTGCTGTCATACGTAATGAAAAGCAGCGCACATTTGTTAAAGAGCAAACGAGCGCGCAAATGAACGTGCGAGCTGACCCAGGCCGAGGTTTTCCCCCTCCCGAGTGCTCCCCCTCTTCGGGAAAGCCCCTTCTCGGCCACAGCGATGCTCGTGTGAGTTACACCTGTATATGTCAATTCCTTATATGAAGTATAACTCATGGAATTGGTTTACCAACTGTTAAAATATGAAATATACCAAAATTATCCAAAACAATCTAAGCAAAACTGTATAACCCCAGTAACTCGGTATCCGTAGCATATAGATCAAAAATATTTGGTATGCAAATAGATACCATCGTAAAACTAAACATTACCTATTAATGTCTATTTACAAAAGAATAAGTGCTCCAATAATCGAATTACAAGTCATTATCTCATATTTTTTTAACATAAGTTAGCAAGAATATTCAATAATACAATCCTAACAATATGTTATAGCCCCAAGTAACTCAGTATCCTTAGCAGATAGATCAACTATATTTGGTATGGAAAGCGATACCATGGCAATACAATACAATCTTAAATGTTATGGAGTTGATGAATTTTGGCAGTTCATAATTTTTTGAGGAAATATGCATTTAAAAAATCATCAAACAAATCGGAAACTATATTCGGTGGATTTACAATGCATGAAGAATTTAAAATATCTATAATCTTCATGTGTAACTTAATGCGTGACACGAGTTCAACTCTAAGCCAGGCCTGCTTCTGATGTTTGTCCGTGTTCGTTGTCTTTTATTTGTTTTTTTTTTTGCAAGTCCTGTTCTGTTTGGTTTTGTTTCTTGTTGTTTTGGCCAGTGCGGTCAGCATGGAACCCCAATCTTCTGCCCACTCTGCCACCTTTTCCACACCTTGTGCCCCGTGCAATTCTTGTGCCCGTTTTGCACCTTTTGTCATATATATATATATATTTATATATATATTTCCCATCTGCAAAAGGCAAATACATATTAGAGCACACAGAGATTCCACGAGGGGGAGGGTGGGGGGAAAATCGCTTTCACTTGGCCATCACGTACGGCAAACATAACATAACACACGGGTACGTACCCAAAAGTTCGTCCCACTGTGCAGGCACAGTGGCAGCAAAAGTGCAAATGTCATTCGATGCCTGCCGCATTTAAAGTATTACGGAATTAACATTTCTTTGTGTTGCTCCTTTCTTCCCCTCTACTTTCTATTTTTTGTTTGTTCTTTTCTTTTTTTTTTTTTTTGCATATCCTGGAGGTGTGAGTGTGTGCATGTGAGCGAGAGTGGGGAAATTGTGCTTCCTTTTGTGCCGTCGCTTCACATTTTTCATTAGTTTAGTGGGTTTGTGGCACATGACAGTCACAGTCGGGAAAAGCCAAGGAGCAGCCATCGCCCAGAACTCTAGAGAAGGAGCAAACGAGATGGCGAGAGAATGCAAGCAGAGAGAGAGAGATTATAGTCGAGACCCCCACCAACAGCGAACGGTGCGCGCTGTTCATGTCTCAGTCTCACATGCATGCTCCTATCTTATCCAAAAGTCTCACTGATCTCTGCAATTACTGGTGCTAGATCCGAAATTTTTGGGATGCACCTTCATTTTCGTTTGTTTAACAAGATTTTTCCAGTACGGCAGGTTTATAGCAAAGAAATATCTTATGAGCCTTGTGGAATCTTTCTACGGTTAGTCTTAAAAGAGGTCTTTTTGGGATGATTACCATTAGATATAAATGGCACTAAAAGCATTTTTCGGTAGAGTAGAGTACCTCTCAGTCGATTAGCCATTTTCTTCTGCATATTATAGAACCCAAGCCACTGCCACACACACACACACACACATGAAGACATCGCTGTTGTTGTCCTTGTATTATTTCACTCTTTGACTTCCGTTTTCTTCTGTGCTGCATATTTCGTAAATGATTCAAATTTGTGCAGCTAGCGATCCGGGGAGGTGAGAGGCCGGGAAAAGCGAGGCTGAGGTTGCCACAAAAAATAAATAAAGTAAAAAAAAACAGGAGAAATTGTTGGGCCTAATTCAAAGTGGAGCAATGTGGCTGAGAAACTGCTCGCATGCAACACGGGAAATGAAGAAGGAGAGTGGTGCAACGTTGGGGCCTCATTCCATTCGCTTCTTTCCCTCTTCATTGACAGATTTAAATGGGAACTAATAAGTTTGGGAATATTTAAAAAAACATCACATAGAAAAATACCTAGGATATGTCAGCTATAATAATATATCAGCTGTATTAATAATTAATGCCTTAGTGCAAGTTAGTTAGATAGTTAGTAAATGAATACTAAGGAAGCTGAATATCTTCCCTTCGTTGGGCGCCATTTCACTTTACTACAGAGATCCCACTCTCAAACTCTGATTTGTGTAATATATGTATTTATTGGTTTTACTGGTTTTGAATTACCAACAATAAAAAAAAGAACTGCTTCCCTGTGATAGATTATCTCATTCTAAGCTCTACCAACAGTCCGAGCTGAGAGGTTTAGCCCAAGGATTTACTTTCTCAACGTCTCCCGGCCAATTATGCTGAGAATCGAACCAGAAATCGTCCTCCACCCAATTCCCCCCCCTCTGTGCTCCATAAGTTGGGACTTGATCTATGCGAAGGCGTCTGTCTTTATACCCAATGCGACAACTTCAACTTCACATAAACAATTGCTTAACCAAACACTCACTTATTCGGCCTGGACAGATGCCACACACACACACACACACACGCAGGGATTGGGGGAAAACCCATGGCCAATCCTTGGATTATGGGCAATGTGGATGTGGTTGTTATTGTGAATGTTGAGGTTGAGGGGAATACGTTTTTGTTATTGATTCATAAATATTTCAATACACATCGAGCTGAACGGGAACATGGCAACCAATTTCAATGAATATATCAAACAACTATAAAAATGCCGCAAAGTGTTTTCTTTTGCCCACCAGTTTACCTTGAGCATCCATCGACCCCTTTATCTTCCACGCTAATGCTTATCGGCATCAACAGTTAAGGAAGAAATTCATTTTTTTTAGCTCTTCTTGAATTTTCATTTTTATTTATTTGCGCATATTTGATTTGGTCCAAGCGAAAAAGGTGGGTAAGAAGTAGGCAAACTTTGGAATGCCCTTTAGATTTATTTACATTTTACATTTATAAACATTTTATATTTAATGACAGCCCTTTTGTTGATTGGACTTAATTCAATTTATTGAATGATTAAGCGTTTATAAGGTGATCTTCAGTTAAGTCAGTTAATTAAGTTGTAGCCTGAACTTTAAGTCTGACTGATTATTCCAAACTATTTGTCTGAAGAATTCGCATTTTAAAGTAGGTCCTAACTGCAACTTGTACTTAACTTTGACTTAAGATATAACTAATTTTTTCAAAAAAAATTCAACACGAACTTTAACTTTAACTACAACTACTTTAGGGTAAATCACATAGATTTAAGCCATGCTGTCCAAGGACTGCCCGACAAGCAGGACAAGCTTCTGGCTCGAATTAGAAGGCCCCTTTTGTGAGTGTATGAAGGGAAAGAGTTTTCGGCTGGGGTCCTGGCCACTTCGTTCCACTTCTGGCCACTCCACTCCCGGCTGCAGGATGCTTATGGGTTTTTATGTGCCTTGTTTGGGGTGATGGCGATGCTGGAGCTGGAGCTGGAGCTCCTTCGACTTGGGCTGCCGCATCCTTGAGCATTGAGCCAGCATATTGAAGTAGGCGTGTGTCCGAGTCTGTCCATAATGTCCTTGTCTCCCGACTCCGTCTTCTGCCAATAAAAAAGGGCCAAAAGGCACACACTCACACATTCGGATTCGGAATCAGATTGCGCCTGCTTACGGCTGGCACACAGTTATAAAGCATATATCTGCTCCTCGGTCTGCTCGCCTGATTTAAATATCTCCTCGGAGTCGCAGACGGCATTGGTGTCCGTTTTTTGTCCGTTTGTCCGTTTGTCCGTTTGTCCGTTTGTCCGTTGTCCGTTATCCGGAGTTTGTACGGAGTCTGAGGGTTATGCTAAATATTTATGCATGACTGCTTTTCTGTGACATCAAATAAATCACTTTTATAGTTTTTGGGGCCGGAGTTGCTCAATATTCTTTACCAGTTCGTGTGTTCTTGTTTTTTTTTTTTTTCTTCTATTTTTTCCCATATTCTTTGTAAATTTTTAGTGCGTTCGGTGTCCTGCTGAGGCTGCCAGTGGTGGGGCTATGGCCATATTTATTGAGTTGAACAAATTGCCAGACACAATTTGCATACATGCACAATCCGATCCCAATTGAAGGGCAAACAATGGCGACACACGTTCGAGACACTTTATTTAACCCTTAAAGACGAAGCTCCTTCGTTCGGCGTCCCCGTCGTATTTTAAACATAGCTGGGATTGATGGCTGCCGGGAGTGTTGGATTTTACCTGCAGCGGGATTCGTTGATTCGCCTGTCCGCCGGGCAAATCGGGCGGCCAAACGCTTGACACTTGACCGAAAACATCAAATCCCCATTAAGCCAAGGGCTACGGGATGAATTGGTGGGGCGGACGCAGGGGATGATGGTTTGGGGCTGGATTTAAGATGGGCAACGGCTTAAAAGTATCGCAAAGCTGTTGAAAATAAGATCTGGAAATAACGGCCAAATATTACATGGTATTTAAAAACAAACTTACAAATAATCAACGCTCTTTATAAACTATAAAAAATGGGTACTTTTAAAATATAGTTTACATTTTAAATATAGCTTATAGCTAAGGTTGTACCTAGAAGTCTCTAGGAAATGTAAATGAAATAACTTGAGTTAAGTAAAGTTCATTAAACACCTATATTTTAAAAATATTTCAAGCAATACATTTATTTTATATATATTTTAAATATAAGATTAAATCTTTTCGTAAATAGCTTGTTTAATATTCCCAATATTTAATGAAGAAGACATCGATTTCGAGCTTTTCATGTTAAGATATTTATGTTAATAAGTAATAATAACAATTTTTTAAATATAATTGCATTTTTTGTCGTCCCGATATGCTGCTATGCATTTATTTCAGTCTAATGCCTAAAGTTTTCCCAGGCTCGATGGGTGGCAAGCGGGTGAAAATGGCCGGGAAACTGGGAGGCGGGTGGGTGGCAGGTTCTGTTTGATTTTGGGGAAACACCTCGGCTTGCAACATGCCGCAAAACCGGCAAACTGAAAACTGCAAACTTAACAGCGACGCCGCTGCCGACGCGGGCAGCGGCCGTCGACGCCGGCAGTGGCAGCGACCGAGGCAGAGCAAGCAAGCTTTCCCACCAAACAGACGGCGCTCTCTTCTGCACTTTCCGTCCGCTCTCTCGCTCTCCGCCTCTCCGGAAAAGCTCCATTTTTCTGGATGCTGTTGCTGCACATTCGCTTCCGGTTGTTGCAGCAAATGCTGCTGATGTTGCTGCTGCAACTTATGCTGCTGCTGCTGCTGTTGTGCTGCTGCTATGCACTGGGAAAAATTTTCATTGGAAAAGAAATTGAAGTAGGTATTTCTGTATTTTATCAAAACTAATTAAAGCTGGTATATATTCAAAAAAATTAGTTTAAAATAAAATGATAAATGGAAAAATCAAATAATGAAAGTAAATTAAAAATTAAAATTTAAAATATTTATATATTTATTTTAACAAATAAAAGCTAGTATATAATACTAAAATTAGTGTTTGAAAAAGACGGGGTACTGGTTTCTCTTCAATTTTCGAATAAAAATATTAAAAAATTCAACCTAATATCCAAATCGTAACTGAAAGTACGATTTTATAGATTTGTTTTTTAGCTACAAAAACGTAATTTCTTTAATTCCTGAAGCTTGGATTGCAGTTGTGCTGTTTTTTTGTCAGTGCATCTTCTGCTTCTTCTACTGCTGCTATTTCTTCCTCTTCTGTTGCTGCTGCAGGTTGAGAATGTTGTAACTTTGCAGCTTATCCTGGAAATTACGTAAGCAGCGCAACGAGCGGAGTTTGCAGAGGGGGCACAGAGTGCTGGGGCAGGGGGACAGCGAGCCAAAGGGGGGTCAAAGGACACGAGTGCTGGAGAGACAGAGAGAGAGAGAGAGAGAGAGAGCGAGAGCGCAGGGGGATTGCAATACTAGGACTACTGCAATGCTGTCGCAATGAATAAGGCGGCAAATCAAAACAAAACTAAATGAAAAATAAATCGACGACAGACGAAAGAAGGATGGCAAATGGGAAGGAAGGAGATGGATAGAGCAGGTCAGAACGAGGGGGAGAGAGCGAGACAGACAGAGTGGGCGGAAAAGGGTTTGCGATAGAGAGGCGCTCTTTGGGGGGTTTCCCAGGGAATGCAATGAAGCAGCACAAACACAGAAATTAGGAGACGACGACGACATCGTTGCACCTTTTTGGCTAATGTCACCAGGGGCACCAGAAGCAGAAGAAGAATCGGTGGCCGAAGAAGAGGAAGAATGTCCAGGGAATTCACAGCCATGTCCTTTCCACACTTTTCCACCCATAATTAAAATGATTGGCATTAAGAGTGTTCCTAAAAACAAATAAAAGTAACCTTTGGATCGAAAATATCTTCATAAAAGATTTGCGGAATAAAAAATTGTGAAGTTAAAAAATTAATGAATTAAAATTCTATTAAAAAACAGGGCGTATGAGTAACCATGGAATATTACGTATGAGTAATATTAGTATTATTATAAAAAATAATATAACAACCTGGCGTGTGACTAATTTTTTTTGTAAATTTAGAAAAGAACATATAGCATGTTTATGCAGAATAAAAAATTATGATGTAAAAAAATTAATGAATTAAAAATCTATTAAAAAACAGGGCGTATGAGTAACCATGGAATATTACGTATGAGTAATATTTTTGTTATTATAAAAAAAATTATAACAACTTGGCGTGTGACTAATTTTTTTTGAAAATTTAGAAAAGAACATATAGCTTGTTTATGCAGAATAAAAAATTGTGAAGTAAAAAAATTAATGAATTAAAAATGTATTAAAAAACAGGGCGTATGAGTAACCAAGTAATATTATTATTATTATTATTTAAAAATTTTAACAACCTGGCGTATGCTTATGTATATTTTATTTTTAATTTAGAAAAGAACATATAGCTTGTATATGCAGAATAAAGAATTATGAAGTAAAAAATTTTGTGAATTAATAATCTATTAGAAAGCAGGGCTTATGAGTATGGAATATTACGTATGAGTAATATTATTAATATTATAAAAAATAAAAAACAACCTGGAGTATGAAAATTTTTTTTTGGAAATTTAGAAAAGTTCATATAGCTTGTATTTTATAGAAAGTTTGTTTTAAAAGAAGTACGAAATCAAAGGATCAAGAGGGAATCAGATATCATGTACGTATGAGTAATATCTCTTGTTTTTAGAGGACTATTAACGTTATTAGTAAGACCAAACTTCTACTTTTACTTACTTTTAACTAAGCTTATATGATCTATACTTACCTATGCTGTAAATCAATGAAGAAGACCTTCGCGGGAATCCAATATGCATTTGCTATCCTGTAAAAAGCCAAAGAAGAGCAAGACGATGACGATGCTGGCGGTTAAAACTTGGCTTCGCCTCCCAAGGGTTTTCCCCAAAAAGGGGCTGCTGAAAAGGGGGCGGGGTGAAATGCTACAAGCACACACACACACACACATACATACACTGTCTTTTTGGCAATGGCCACGTGCACTTCATGAGTGTTTGCATGCGTCCTTGTGCATTTGTGTGTGTGCCTATCTGTGTGTGTGTGCTTGTGTGTGTTTGGGGCCAGGTTGCGAGCGTTAATATGCCACAAGCTCACACACACACGGACACAGAGTGCCAGCCAAAAGGATAATGACACTTGGCGCGCATTTACCGTTAGTTGGCAACTAACCTATGGCTGGCTGCCATTGTATGTGTGTGTGTGTGTGTGTCTGTGTGTGCGAGGAAGTTGGAGTTGTCATTGCGATGCGATAACCCTGATAAGATCCTTCGGTCCATAGACAAATGTTCAAGGAATGCTCCTTTTTGTTTTTGCCTCTTGATAATTGTCGGCGAAAACTTGAAATGGCTGGCAAAATTAGTTTCAAAAACATTCAAAGATAAATGGCTATAACAATTATTCGTGCTTGGCTTGGCTTTTTACATTTAAAATTAGGAGATCATTTTTATTATCTGAAATAATAATACAAAAATATTAATAATAATTATATAATGGGTTCTTTCAGACCAAAGAGACTAGATCGGCAGTTGAAACTCGTTGCCGAAACCTTGAAAGCCCCTTCTCCAGGGCTTTCAAAAAAGTTGTAAAAACATTCAATGATAAAACATAAGAAAACTTATAGGGCCATTATAAATAGTTAAAACATGCTCCTGTTTGTTTGCTAACAATATATATTTTGCTTTTACGATATATATTCCAGAAGAAATAACCAATTAACATATATGCAGAAATAATCCATTAGAATAATAAATAATCCTTAATTATTTTGAAAAAATAATTTAAAATGAAATAACACTTTAAAAAGTCAAATTTAACTTACAAATAAACAATGACCATTAATTTTCCAAAACCAATAACTAATTAATTTACATTTTTTTATTAGTTACACTTTTTGCTTAATTTTATGAGGTTACTATTTACAGATTTCATTACTGGTTATGCTTTTCTTGAATTTATCTTTAGAGCCTTCCTATGATAGATCCATCGAGTACACCTTTTTGATTGAAACAAACAATACATTTTTATTATTATTTTACTTTTTAAGTTACACTTTTTACTTAATTCTAATAATTCTTCAGTCCAAAAACAATTTTTCGGCACTTGAAAATTGTTGGTAAAAACTTGATACGGCTGGGCAATTTTAGTTTTTAAAACATTAAAAAAACAAGGAAGAACGCTATAGGCGAGTACCTCGACTATCAGATTATCGTTACTCAGCTAAAGGGACCAAAGGGAAATGGAGATATGCGAGCAGCAAAGCAAGATTGAAATGCGCCACCTAATGGCGGTTGACAGATTTAAGCATTATGGGCGTTAGAGTGGGCGTGGCAAATTTTTTTTTGGATCAATCGATAGGTATTGACAAGACCAATACATGTCAGTTAAAATTTTTTATCTAGCATAAAAATTGTGGGCACTCTGCTACACCCACTCTAACGCCCACAACGCTTAAATCTGTCTACCGCCGGTAGGTGGAGCATTTCAATCTCACTTTGCTGCCAATATATCTCCATTTTCCTTTGGTCCCTTTAGCTGAGTAACGGGTATCTGATAGTCGAGGTACTCGACTATAGCGTTCTTCCTTGTTTTTTCTCATATTTTAAAGGTTTTTTTAAATAATACATTTTTATTCATTCCAAGAAAAAAAAAAATATATAAATATATATACACGAATTCCGATCGCCCTCAGAAAATAAGGCAATATAGATTTAAAACGCTTTGTTGTTTAAAACCACTGTGAAAAACCCAAAGATTATTTGTACACATTGGAGGAAAAATTGAAAAATTCCAAAAACTGTAAACATGATAACGGTTGCTGTCATCGGCTTATCGCAGCTTAGAAACTCATGGTATTATCCTATGATTATGAATCATACCAATGGCAGCTTATCGTTCCGAAAAAAACGCCGATCTGCCTATATAAGCCGCACAAATGGCCTGTGTTGAGATCAGTTAAAGTTGGCGGATCCAGCAAAATGAAATCGTACTTCACGTTTTTTCTGTCGTTTTGGCTTTTAAATGAGCTTTCTGCCACGGGAGCCCCATTTAAGGATATATTTTCGGGTCAGTCAACGGAAAATCAGTGCAACGGATATTGTTTTTCTATTCTGAAGCCCCTTTTCTACCGCATTGGGCAACTTGAGGAATCAGCAACAAAGAACGAAGAAGTTCAGAATTTAAAAAACCAAGTAGAAAAACTAATAGATGCGCAAACTAGAGAATTCAATTATCAACGTGAAATGATCAAGACATTGACAGGAAGTATCCAAAGTCTGCAGGGTGAAATAAAAAACAGAGACTCTCAGATTAGTGGTCAAATTGAACAACTGAAAAACCAAATCAAAGGCATTTCGAAGCAGAGTAATGACGACAAAGTAAAATCTCTGACCGAAACTTTAAAAGATTTGGAAAGTAGGCTAGAAGTCATGGGTTCCCAAATCAATAATCAAACTGCGTTGATAAAAGCTAAAAATGCCGAGGTAGTGAATTTAACATTCAACAACAAATTGTGTACGGAATCCATGAGCAAAATAACCGATGATCTATTGAAGTGCAATCGACTGGACTCCTGCCCCAGCAAAGGTCCTAGTGATATTTACAAAATCAACCTGAGGGGGATAAGTACATTCGAAGCTCCCTGCAGTTCAGATGGTTGGCTAACTATTCAAAAACGTTTTGACGGCTCCGAGAACTTCGATCGACCCTGGAAGGACTATAAGGAAGGGTTCGGCAATATAAGAGGCGAATTTTTTATCGGGCTTGAGAAACTGCATGTTATGACTCGGGAACGTCCTCACGAACTTTACATTAAACTTGGCAAGGTGAACGGATCCACAGGCTACGCTTATTATGATGAATTTAAGATTGGAAGTGAACTGGAGTCGTATGTGTTGTCGATAGGGACATATAATGGTACAGTCGGAGACTCTCTACTTATCCATAGCAACAAAAAGTTTACTACACTTGACAGAGATAATGATGAACAAAAAACATTCAATTGCGCTACAAATGAATTTGGTGGTTGGTGGTATCAAATATGTGGTCAAAGGTAAAAACATCAATTCACTAACAATTGATCCATATTAATATAATTACTTAAAATTACAGCCAACTAAATGGAAAGTTTAATAAGGAGGGCCGGAACAGAGACAAAACGGAGAATGGAATTTATTGGGGTAGCTGGCATAATTACGATTATACCTACTCGCTTACCTTTGTGGAAATGATGATTAGGCCCAAAACGTTGTGAGCATTAAAAATATTGCATTGCGGAAAATATCAAATACCATTTTATTATCTTTTGTAAATTTGTTTGTGTACGGACAAAATGAATAAAGTTTGGGTTCTTTTCAATTAAATATTCTAAGAGTAAAATGTAAGAAACCGTACAGGAAAACTACACTTTTATATAAGGATAGTAGTTCTAAGTTCAAATAAAATTTTAATACATAAAGCTCTTAGAAGTCTAACAAAATAGAGTGTTCTAAAATCCTTAAATTTGTTTTGTTTCAGTAAATTAATAAAACATTAAGATAAAAAATCTTGAGAAAACTGTGATGTATTGAATATTTAAGCTGTTTCGTAGGAATCTCAGCTTTATTTTTCAGCTTTACTTATCTTGAGAGTGGGAAATAAATGGGGCTGACCAAGTATAAGCGAATGGAACAGGATACGAAACTTTTAAATCTATGTAATCTTGCTTAGATGGCTGGGGAAATACATTTAGTCTTTACTTATTTACAATTACAATTTATTTAATGGTTCAATGGGAATATAACAAAATGCTGATCATAGACAGCAGCAACTAAGAAATTAATTGGGAAATCTAGGAAATGCATATGATGTTTCATTTTTAAATAAAAATAAGCAGCTTAAAATAAGTCTTAATGTAAATAAATCATTTGATTGCTCATTTTGA